>NW_012114600.1:3325108-3338856 GCF_000951035.1 Colobus angolensis palliatus | reverse complement strand
CACAAGTATACATATGTAACAAACCTGCACGTTATGCACATGTGCCCTAGAACTTAAAGTGTAATAAAAAAAAAAAAAAAGAGATGGTTAAGTAAGAGTTTTCCTTAAACTATGTTTGGGATATATTCTTCTCTTATATATCTGAAAGCTGATTAGGAAATAAATAACTTCTTTTTTCCCTGGCTGACACAATATATTAAGCTTTATCTCAGACCTGGACCTGCCTCCACAGTCCTTCACTAGTCTACCAAATTGCTCAGTGAAACATCTTAAGTAGCTTTTGGAACATGATATTGCATAAGGACTCAATTAAGCATGCAACAGCAGTAGGAATTACCGGTTAGGTGTAAGATCAAATAAATATCTCTGCCATTTCCAAAGATATCAGTTAAAACAGAAGATAAAGTCCACATCAACAGTTTCTTAAATGCTATAGACAAGGACTCACAAAAAGAAAATAGGACACCACATGGGCCACATTAAGAATTCCAAATTGTTCTTGACTACTGACCAGAGGATATATGAGAAGTAATGCCTATGAGTCAAGTGGGTGAGTTGAAACAGAAAACCTAGAGAGAAGCCATCTGTTTTCATTGAAAGAATAGCACCTCTTCTAAAAGTTTTAAAATACATCATAAAAATACTATGAACCTGTAGCTACTGAAGAAAAATGAAACTTAATAATTTATAAAACCCAAGTGCTTTTTTTCTTATGTCGTAATTATCCTAATTTCTCTTTGGCATTTTCAATGTGAACGAACAATCAATTTGAAGGAAGATTTTTGGCAAATCTAAATTGCAGGTTTGAAAAAAAAATGCAGGCATTTTATTTTACTTAAATAAAAAATTAGCAAAGTGAACCAGTTTCCCCCCAAACAATATGCTATATATCTAAAAACCCCTTGTTTTGATTATATGATTTTTTTAAAAAAATTAGCAGAATAATTATTCCTGGTACTTTTGCATACTTTACTTTCTTAGCCTTACAAGTCTCTATCGTTATGCCATTGCTATCTTTCTAAAATTGGTGACACCTTCAGTTGACTATCTCTGTAGACCATAATATCTTTGAGTAAAGGTTTTCTCTGGTGTCAAGGGATTTGTGAAGTGCAGAGCTTATTCAACTAAATGAGGAATAGTCCAAATTTATTTTTGCTACTATTTTTGTCCAAATATTTCCTAAGATAATCATCTTTTTGCCTCCATTCAGTCACCTTTTTGCAACAAACATTTTGAGATAACAAAACTCATGAAATAAGCTGTTTGTATACATAGTTTTATAATATTTTATCAAATTTTGATGTTGCAAAATTACAGGCCTTTAGTATTCCAAAACTCCACTGAGGGTCTCTCTTATTTCTTCATGAATCTATTCACTTAATAAATATATATGAAACACATGTAAAGTCATAACAAATTAGTAAGGAGTAAACATTAGACTGTATTAAATATGATAAAAATTGACTCAAAATACCATTGCATTTGAAGTTAACTTGCTCTTATTAATCTCTCAATAGTCTTGTTCCAGCCAGCCCCTCCATAGACTTGCTGGTTTGGCAAATGGTCATGCTGTGTAGAATTTGTTCTGCAATGCCTTTTGGTGTGTTGAGATCTTACCAACCATGTTTCAGTAGCTTAAGTCATCAGTTTGTGGTGAGGTTTTAATGAGTGACAGTGGCTTTCTCTGTTAAACTTGCATAAATAATAAATACCAGCATTGCAAATTCAAATACCGTCAAGGCCAGGCTGATCTAGTAAAAGTGTGAAACATCTGGTATGAGAGAAAAGGGCCTGTGAGGAGTTGAGGGGAGCTGCGTTGAACCAGAGATCTTGTTTCTTGTAAAGAAGCATTAAAATTCGGTTTTACACAAAAATATCACTAATGCAAAGTAGGATATAATTTCAGCAGAAATTCTGCCCCTTGGTCATCTGACAAGGAGTCCTGTTTTGTAGTTTTAAAACAGGGTACATTAATCTGGAAACTGACTATGACATGAATATTGCAAGAACAGCACAGCACAGGGCATGAGTTTGGGGCAGTTGCCATTTTGTAATGTCTCTATCACACCCTTAAACTTATCCATCCTGTAAAAGGTTGGTTCTCCCTGTTCTGTCCACTAAAATTTAGGGGAGACAAGGACTCTCTGCATGTTAATCATAGCTGATAAGAACAACTGGAATCCTTTTACTGCTTAGCACTAATTCCACCCAAACATTTAAGGCTCAAGTAGGCGAAAAGCATTTTCATAGTAACACTTACAGAAGTGTTAATTAAATTCTTGTTATAGTAGTCAGGTTAGCCCATACCAGCATGGATGCCGAGAGACCTCAAGCTCATGCTGTATTTATTGACTCACTTACTAGCATTAGTTTATCATCAGGAAATTGTGTGCAGGTGGGCACTTAATGAATATGCATTGTGGAAATCTTAAATGAATACAAATATCATTAAGCTGTCAGTATGTATAAATCTCTTAAGCAGTTTATATATAGATTTAGGGAACAGAGCTTATTGTTTAGTTGGGTGCTCTAATCAGTTTTTACCTGAATTTCATGAGGCTATGATTCCCAAACTTGTCTGCATACTGGAATCACCTGGAGAGTTTCAGAGACTTCTGATGCCTGTGTCTCACTCGAGGATAATGGTTTAACTTGTCTACATGTGGCCTGGATTGTTGGAATGTTCAAGAGATTCCTAGAGATTCTAAAATGCAGAAAAATATGGGGACTGTTTCTCTAAGGTGATTCCAGGAAGTTTGGCATGGGAACATTTTGACATATTATATGTCAAAATCAGATATTAATGGGGTCATACTCATCAGATATTAAGGTTGAGGAGAAACCAAGAGGAAGAATCTTTTGGTACTGGAAGACTCTACAACAAGCAGGCACGAGGGTAAGATGGATATGAAGAGGGTTGGCTTTCTTTTTGGGTTGCAGCACCCCAAGGGCCCATGCATTGGCACAAGGCAATATAAGTGCTCAATAAATGTTACCTAGCCTCCAGAGTTAAGTCTAGAACTTGCTGTGGAATACTTACAGAGCAACTTTGACTCTGGGTTCCTTTTGATGCTCACAGTGAATTCCCCTTTTCCCAAGGCTAGAGTCTACCATCCTTGATGGAAAAGCTGACAGATGTTACTATGCCCAGGCTTTGGCTCAGATAATATTTAAGTTTTCCCCCCTCTAGTTATCAGGACAAGCACTACCAGCCCCCGCTTTCAGTTCATAATATGAAGAACGATCCTTTTATAATTTTGCCTATTGCAAGAAAGTATCATCTACATAAACTTTCTTCTGATTTAACTGCCCACCAGCAAATGACCTGCTCCCCCAATTCTTCATGTGCTTTAATTTGATTCTTTACTTCTTATTAAACATTAGTAGGTATTGTTGTCATTTGCTCAGGGGTTGGCTTACTTTTAGTAATTACTACTTAGAAGATATGACTGTGAACCGCTGTAAGATAAAAAAGATAACGCATGTGAAATTATGCCTGCTAATATTGTTAGTGTTACTTAATTTAAAAATTTACAGTGTTTCATACATTAGAACATCTTAAAATATCGTGCTCAATTTGGATTTTCTGAATGAAGACTTTTTACTAATTTTAACATCTTTTTATTGTTGCTGTAGTGTCATTTCCAAAGCTTAGCCAAACAGGAACTGATACTAAGACTGTATAATCACTATTTTACATAGCAACCTTTTTTAATAAGGTCAGCTGTAAATAGGTCACTCTGAATTATAAATATACCTGATGTTAGTGTTATGTCATTTTACAATTTTCTCTGCTTATAGAAATTAAAATATGAATTACATGAATTATGTGATGAAAACACACCATAAAAAGTTTGCGTTCTCTAAGGAATGCTTATATGTTAGGTATACTTTTCAAAAGATGGTAAGACAGTCTTGAGCAGGCAAATCATAGTTCCATTTATTAAAATAAGTGACTAAAAAGAAGTATTGAGAAATGCAAAAGTTTAAAATATAATCTTGACTCAAAGTAGATAATTTGAGCTTTGCCGTAAAACTGTCTCATAATTTTCCATCCTGATGAGTTCTGAGTTCTAAAGTCTATGAGTATTTGAAGCAAAAATTAGATATTCATCCAAATAGTTTTCTTGCATATCTTTTTAGTCCTGATTGTTTTAGTGGAGTCCAAGAAGCAGATTTTATTGAAGTATGAATGCTATATTCTCTAAAATGGATTATATGCAGAAAAACATGAAGGAAAGGGAGTTTGGGCCAGATATGTAATTCAGGAAGCAAATTTGGGAAGCAGAGAGTAAAGGTGGTATTTTCCTAGTCAGTGACAATTATCAGCACCTCTCCTCTGCGTTATGTTTCCACAACATTTCATTGACTTGTCTATAAAAGTAAAGCTTGGAGTCAATTCAGGTGTGACAACAAAAGAATTCAATGGTAAACTCAGGGGAATCATAAGGGTAAGTGCAGATTTTAATTCAAAAGTTTTGACAAAACAACTGCTTAAGAACAGCAACTTTTGATGTGAAGTGGATCCTGACACAAGCTCAGATCCCTGATATTTCAGTCCTGTTCATTTGTCAACATAAAGGCAAGATAGTGTGTTATGGGATTAAGCAAACTCCATGGCTAAAAATATAGTTTGACATTTCTTGAAAGCACTTGACAAGACTCCACACAAAATTATATTAGTATTCTTTTCAGCTGAGAGACAATTTTTAAGGGAGTCTGAGTTCTATTATTCAAATTCAAATTTAATCTTTGGTTGCCATGGCATCTTAAAAAATTTAATCATATATTGTTGAGGTTTAAATGTTGGGTCTAGGGTGTTTTAGTACAGTTGGAAAATAACAAACTCTAGAAATATTATTGCAAAAATTAAATTGCATTTTGGGAACTTTTTAAAAAAATAGCAGCCCTGAAAATGTCAATTACAAAGATTTTACACAATAGGAAAGTGATTATTGACCATGTTGTCAGTAGCCATCAGTGTCTGCCCTGGTCTTTGGCATCTTTGCTGTGGTACAGCTGGCTGGCAGATTGTAGCTAATGTGCAAGTAGAGAATGAAGATGAGGAGGAGCAAAGGTTGCAGAATACAAGATGCCAGCAACCTCAGAGACTGGGGTGATGCATGTTTGATGTCTGGTGCTGGGAGGAAGAAATCTGCAGAGAATTTCTGTGGTACTGGGCTGATAGGAGATGGGGGTGGCAAATGGAAAATATTTTATGGGTAGGTAGTTGTATTGGTTCTGGGATAATATTTCAGCAGCAGAAATGATGAATAGCAATCCTTAATCACCAAGTATTGCAGCCGTGGGAAGTGGAAGGCTGAGTTTGAAAGTGTTAAGTCCTCTTCAGATGGAATGTCTGTTACTGCCTTAAAATCTCTGTCTTCTTAGTATTTCCTTTCCTTTGAAAAAACATTCTTTGCCAGCTTGTTGGACTCTAGCTCTTGTTCTATTTACCTACAGGGAAAACAGATTGCCATGTCCAATAGTATTATTTACTCTTTAAAGACTTTTTTTTTTTTAACCAAAAACTGCAGATGGTTTAGTTTTCTAAAACAAATGCGAAGGTGTGAATGGTTAATCAAGCTGAAACAATTGCAGAGCTGTGCTTTTGAAAGCTTACCAAATGCCAGCCTCACTTTTGATGTTAGCATTTTTTTTTTCCTAAACAGGGGGTCCATAATTTCGAATGAAGGCTTTGCCTATTCATGCTTGAAATTCATGATAATAATGTGCAGCCAGATAATCACAAGATTTGGTGTCAAACTGTGGGTCATATAATTTCTGCATGCCTGTGAATTAGCGTTGATACCCTAAACATTAGTATATTTATGGTTCCTCTGTAAACATGCCATTAAAAGTTAAAATGCTGATAAAATTATTAATTACTTTGTAACTCTGTTGAAAACACCAGCAGAATGAACTTAATTCAGATGGTTCTTGATACTACTAAAAAATGATTTTAATAAAGAATCTAAGCTACCAGATGCCCGGTGAGAAACAAAGTGTTGGTGTGGAAATGACAGAGAAGGCACAGGAACAAATGTAGGCAATTTAGGATAATGCTCATCTCCACCCAGGTTCCTAGTTTCAAATCAGAGAGCAGATGAAAGCACAAAGACCCTGGCCAAAGGAAGGCTCAGAGAGAAGTGGCAGATTGTAAATTAGCAGGACTCTGTTACTAGCCTGGAAAGCAACATGACATTCCCTGAAGGTATTCCGAGGATAAAAATAAGTACTGAGAATGTGTAGATGTCCAATCCACAGAAAAAGGCTCATGTATTTGTAAGCTGCATTAGCCCTTTTAGATCACCAAGGCAATTCAGTGATGTTATATTGAGCATCTAAATTATTTTGTTCATGCATTAAGTAAATTACGTACACATACATGTATATATATACACATACTTATATAACTCACAGAAAAGTTAATATATAAATATCCATATTTTTCCACTTTTCCATTTTAAAAGATAAGTGACAAAAGGAAATTACTAGTTACAGTGCAGTACGATCCACCAATGAAGCTTATTTTCTGCAAGAATGCTATTTACTTTATTAAAATTTTGATTTGTATATAGTTTTTCAGGAATATAACTATTGAATAATGTTGAATTTCCTTATACCATTTAAAAAATTAACTGGGTGTGATAACTCACACCTGTGATTCCATCACTTTGGGAGGCTGAGGTGGGAGGATTGCTTGAAGCCAGGAGTTTGAAACCAGCCTCACAACATAGCAAGACACTGTCTCCACAAAAAAATTTAAAACTAGCTGGGCTCTGTGGGGCATGCCTGTAGTCCTAGCTACTAGGGAGGCTGAGGTGAGAGGATCACTTGTGCCTAGGAGTTTGAGGCTGCTGTGAGCTATGGTTGGTCCACTGCACTCCAGCCTGGGCAACATAGTGAGATCCTGTTTATGAAAAAAGAAATTACCCTATCAATGCCTTGATCCGTGTTGGTGATTTGAAATTAATTATTGTAGCTGCCATAGTAACTACAATAGTAATATACAAAATTTGAATCTATGTGCTAGAGCCTGTTCTAAATGCTTTAAACCTATTGATTTATTTAAGGCCAAATGTTATTAGGTATATTATGATTATTTCTATTTTATAGCTGAGGAAGTAGAGGCATTTTGAGTCAAGGTTACACAGTCACTAATTGGCTATACTCGTGAAGTGCAATGAGCACTGGGCAATAGGGTTTTCAGGGATACTGAGTAACACCTCATTTATTTGACATCAAAATACATATTTCTCTTTACTCAATAGTTAACATAAACACAAATTAATCCCTGGAGGTTTGTGACTATAATTATGTTTTGATGAAATTTTTCTGAAAATTTTTGCATCTGTTCCTATCTTAATAAACAGAAAATAATAAAGATAACCTATTAATAGTGGAGAGAATGTTGAATTTGGCTACAGTTGGGTTTAAATCTCAATCCTGGTACTTACTAATTGTATGACCTGGGTCTTAATTTCCTTATTGGTAAAGTGAACTGATACCTACATCCTTGTAAGTCACTTAGCATGGAACTTATGTCATGATAGGCTCTCATAAATGCTAGCTATTGCTATTGATTTTATTGCCCCTATTTCCTTAAAAGGAAAGTGAGAGACTAATGCTCCCTTATAGGATTTCTGCTAATTAAATGAATGGAATTTATATATGCCATTTGTAAATGCCTATGTGTGTGTGACATACCCTAGCACAGTTCTTAGTAATTATCATTTAGTAAGCATATAGATTACATGAATTAATGCAGGCAGAGCACTTAGAAGATACCTGGCATGTAGGAAGCACTTACTACATGTTATCTATTATTATTACCATATTATCATTTTATTTCAGTATTTCAGTTGGTTGTACTATTATACTTTTTCCCTATTTTTGGTTTATGATAGTGGCAAATTAATCCATTAATTAATTTTTATTACATGGATAGGTGTACCAAGTGACAAGT
This sequence comes from Colobus angolensis palliatus, assembly GCF_000951035.1. Classification (NCBI taxonomy): domain Eukaryota; kingdom Metazoa; phylum Chordata; class Mammalia; order Primates; family Cercopithecidae; genus Colobus; species Colobus angolensis. The sequence continues at coordinate 3,330,887 of NW_012114600.1, read as the reverse complement.
TGACACTGATCACAAAAATCCATAATTCAGGAAGGTGAGAATTATGTGGTGAGAGAGGTAGTGAGGTCAGATGTATATGTTAGTTGAGGCGTCTATGGAACATCAAGGTAGAGGAGTACAGTCAGCAGTCAGATATGGAAAATAAATTAGACTTTATGCAGTCATCTGGGAATCATCAGAATATGCCTTTTATTTGAAACACTAAAGTGAGTTTAAAGAATGAGATGCCATATGGAGCTCCAGAGAACGTGGACCTTCTAGAGAACTCCTCCAAAATGAAGATGATGATATATATTTGGAGACATAGAAGAGAACCACAGCAACTTTGGGCACTGTATGTGGACAGAGAATTTGTGGTCTAGCCCAGTCTTTAAATACCTATTCCCTTCTACAGCAGTTGACATAGTGTCCCTTCTTTAGGCCCTCATACAAACTTTGGGGTAGGTGCCACTTCTTGGCCCCACTGTCTCAGCTTCCTCCATACTCTTCTGCATGAAACCATGCCCTCAGGGTGCATTTTCTCTCCCTCCCCAGACAGAGCTGAATGGTGTTGGACAAAGTAACTCATCTCTGATCTTTTCCAGTAAAACTACTCCCTCATCTGTCACTCATCCTTTCTCTTAGCCTTTCATGCTCTGACCTAATGCATATCCATTAACTGGCTGCTTGGATTTTCTTGGTTTAGAAGCTTATATGGTCAAAACCTAATTGCTTTTACAAAGAGTCATTATATCTTGTCCTTTTTCTTCCTCTTCCTTCCAGATGTATCTGTTTACTATAGCATTAAGACTGACTGAATGAATGCATAAATAAGGTTGTAATAGTTATGAGACTGAATGAATACTGATCATGCAGTGGCCTTTGCACTTGTTCCATTGAAAATGTCTCTGATGTTGTCTTGCCTCCATTTCCTAAAGGTAGACTAATAACACATTTAGTTGTGTGACCTTTGGGGTAGGTATTGCATGATGGCCTTTCTCAAAATTAATTATTAAATCAAGGATTAAAAAAAAAATAGCCTTTTCAGGTGATTTTTGCTCCCTAGGAAAAATCCTAAGAGATGTGATCAGTGTATTTTGACTGGTCACCAACATTGGAAAAATGCATATGCAAAATTCCTACAACACTAACAGGAAGATCAGACCTTCTGGTCAGCTTTGGTTCTTTCTTCTGTCTCACTTAAGTGTCTGTTGAAGAGTCTTAAATAAGGGATTTGCCATTTGAAGAAATCGGGCTAGAAAACTTTAGAGATGGCTTGCTGCAAAGCTTGCACATTCTTTGGTGGAAGAAAGAATGGTTTAGCAAATCCATAAGATTTGCATTTTAACAGATATTTTTGGGCACGAGCCACATTTAAGAAATAAGATTAAAAATCTTTAGTAGTGAGTGCATTATTTTTAAATTGCTCACTGAGGCTTTTCAAACCTTCTTAATACCTTTGTCTACAAGATGATCTTATGACATAACATTTAGGGACATGGAGAACTTTAAAATGCTGTAAAACCTGTTTTATTTTATTTTACTTTTCCAGAACGAGTTCAACATTTATGCAGTAATAATATAAATTTTCTATCTTTAGCTAAGTCTCCTTTTCTGAAATGATCTTTTACTGAAGGTGTGAAAAGATAATAGGTATGAAAAGAATCAGGTGGCAAACTTACCTAATGTTAACCAAACTTACCTAAGCATACTTTGCCTTAGAAGCAATAGGTAAATGTGTGAAACTTTGGAAAACATGGTAATAAAGATTTCTTTTAATCATCATCAGATTTATTTACAGGACAAAAGAGAATTTGGCCTTGTTTCGCTGCAGCCAGAACAATGAATGGAAAAATTGTTTCACTGAGTCTTCCTAGGATAAAAATGTGAGCATCATCAAAATGTACTAATTTTAAGAGCATTGTTGGATTGGCATTGATTAGCCAGTGTTCAAAAATGTGACTTCTAAAATATAACATCCTAGGTTGCACCCTGGTTACTTTTTATATTTTAAGACAAACATTGAATCTGCTAATGGCATTTAGAGATTATTGAAGCCACTCATCATAATATGTCAGGTCAACTGGATTTTCCCAAAGTATTTTCTGTTTTCATCTGGCATTGAGCCCTATATTGGCACAACCTCTTGTTTCTCCCTTCCCAGATGAAAGGGATCCTAAAAGAAATGGATTGGATCCCAGTGGATCCTGGGGGCCTGGTGTAGGAGCTAGGGCAGGATTGGGATTGGACAAAGCTTTCTCCATCCCCAATGGTCTTGGAATGAGGAGACTATACAGTGGAATAAGAAAAACCTGAGAGACAGCATAAAGGAGTTGAAATATAAGCCAAAGTCAGAAAAACATACTTCTTTTTTTCTTCTATGAATTTATTAATATCTTATTTTATTTTTAAATTTATTTCAATAGTTTTGCGGATAAAGTAGTTTTTCATTACATGGGTATGATTTAGTGGTGATTTCTGGATTTTGGTGCACCCGTCACCCAAGCAGTGTACACTGTACCCAATATGTAGTCTTTTATCCCTCACCACCATCCCACCCCTGAGTCCCCAGAGTTCATTATTGCATTCTTATGCCTTTTTGTCCTCATAGCTTAGCTCCCACTTCTAATTGGGAACATACGATATTTGATTTTCCATTCCTGAGTTACTTCACTTAGAATAATGGCCTCCAGCTCCATCCAAGTTGTTACAAAGGCCATTACAGAGACTATACTTTTGTGAGGGCCTGGAAAAAAACCCTTGTAAAAGGCAGCAGTATGGAAATATAGGAACACGAATTTTGAAATGAAAAGAATAGGCTACGAAGATTCTGTAAACTCTGGGATATAATAAGAGGATTTCTGAATTAAAGGGCTACAATCTTAGTCTTGATAGAGTGGCCAGTTGAGACAGAAGGTGTGACATAGTAAGCCTGATAATACTCTGGGAATCACTTAAACCATGATCTGGATGGTATATTTTGTATTGATATAAAATATTTGTGTATACTTATGGGTACATGTGATATTTTGATACACGTATACATTGTGTACTAATTAAATCAGGGTATTTAGGATATCCATCACCTCTAACATTTATCATTTCTTTTTGTAACATTTATCAGCTCAAATCTTCTGTTCTAGCTATTTTGAAATATACAATATATTGTTAACTATAGTCACCTTACTATTCTATGAAACACTAGAACTTATTTCTTCTATCTGTACGTTTGTACCCATTAACCAACTTCTCTCTATCACTACCCACCTGCCACCGCCTCCACCACCACACTCTTCTCAGCCTCTGGTAACCATCATTCTACTCTTTGCTTTCATGAGATCAACTTTTTTAGCTCCACATATGAGTGACAACATGGAATGAACACACGAAAGTTTCAGACTTACTGATTGAGCAGACACACAAATATCGAAGAGACAGGAATCAAATGTTACCACTACAGAAAACTGCCAAATCACAATAATAAACAACGAGAGAAGGACAGGAATAGATGATATATAAAACAACCAGAAAACGATTAACAAAATGATAGAAATAAGACCTCCTCATCAGTAAACTTCAATCTCTTTACAACACAGATTAATTTCCCCACTTAAAAGATATAGATTGGCTGAATGGATGAAAAAATAATAACATGACCAAACTATATGCAGCCTAAAGAAATTTATTTTACCTGTAAAGACTCATATACACTGAAAGCGAAGTGATGGAAAAAGATACTCCACATAAATGAAAACTAAATGCTGACAGGAGTAACTATAGTTAGATAAAACAGATTTTAAGTCAAAAACAGTCAAAGGAGACATAAAAGGTCATTACATAATGATAAAGGGGTCAGTTGAGCAAGAGGATATAACAATTCCAAATACATATGCACCCAACACTGGAGCATCCAGATACATAAAGCAATTATTATGAGATGTAAAGGGAGAGATACGCTTCAATACAATAATAGTTGGGGACTTTAACACCCCACTCTCAGCATTGGACAGATCATCTAGACAGAAAACCAACAAAGAAACATTGGACTTAAACTGCACTTTAGACCAAATGGACCTAACAGACTTTTATGGAACATTTTATTCAATAGCTGTAGAATACACATTCTTCTTATCAGCACATGAAACATTCTCCATGATAGAGCATATATTAGGCAACAAAACAAGTCTCAACAAATTTTTAAAATTTGAAATTATATCAGCTATCTTCTTGGATCACAATGGAATAAAACTGGAAATCAATAACATGAACTTTAGAAACTGTACAAATACAAGGAAAATAAAAACGTGCTCCTGAATGACCACTGGGTTGAAGAAGAAATTAAGAAGGAAATAAAAATATTTCTTGAAACAAATGAAAATGGAAGCACAACATACTAAAACCTATGGGATACAGCAAAAGCAGTGCTAAGATGGAAGTTTGTAGCAATAAATACCTACGTCAAAATAGGAGAAAGATTTCAAATAAACAGGCCAGTGATACCCCCTCAAGGAACTGGATAGTATAGTTTAGCCACACTCATGTTTAGTACTGCCAACATCTTTAGTTGAGTTAAATAAAAAGGTGAATCTATAAAAATGAATTTTGTTGAAGGGTATTAACAATAGGTTTTGTGAAAGAAATGAAGTTTCACATTGTGTTTGGACCAAATATGCGAAAAAACAACTTGATTTCCTTCCTACAAATGTTTTAGAGGTAGAGTCAGTATAAAAACTAAAAAGACCTGCAATTTGGCAACAAGTTCAGTCTTTATGGGGTGAATTACACAAGACTACTCTGTTTCTAAGTGGACAAATAAAAATTTCTAAAATAAACATGTTTTACTACTTAAATGATCATGCTGCTACAAGCCTTGCAGGAAAATGATTATATTTATTAGTCCTTTAGTCAAACTCCTATCTATGTTCACACAAATTTAAGCATCCTGCAAAATCTTCTTCCTTAGTGAATGGAAAAGAGCAATTTCACACAGAGTTTTAAATTCTCCAAGTACTCCTGTCTCTGAAATTAGCTTCTCTACCCAAATTTACAAGGCTTGTTATCAAATATGAAATATACCAGTCTGTCAAAATTTAAAACCTATAATGTTTTGTTCCATACTAGTATTATATGTAGCTCAGTGTTATTCCTTAATAAATATTTGTTGAATGAACAAACTAATATTGCAATAATTTTTCAAATGTGCTCTTTCTTAAAGGATTTCCAGTCTCTTGTGGGATTATTACATCTTTTTTCCACTTGAGTTTCACAGAAGTGTAGGATACATGCACTAAGATGGCCCCTAGAATATGTATTTGTTCCTGAAATTATATGCAATAAAACGTCCTCCATTCTACTTGAGCATAATTTGTTATATACCATATTGAACATCTCCACAGATGGTTTTGCTGTCAAATCCTTGAGTTTAAATGATTCTGAAATATTGTAGTCCTGTTAGACATAGAGAGGTTGCCTTGCATTAAATGCCCCCCAGGGATCAATATGATTCTTCCAGGGCCCACTGCACTCCTTTTGCCCCAAGTAGAATAATACACTGGAGACTTGCAGCGTAGGAAGAACATAAGCTGTAGGCTGGGCACAGTGGCTCACGCCTGTAATCCCAGCACTTTGGGAGGCCGAGGAGGGCGGATCAAGAGACCAGGAGATCGAGACCATCCTGGCTAACACGGTGAAACCCCATCTCTACTAAAAATACAAAAAATTACCTGGGCATGGTGGCATGCGCCTGTAGTCCCAGCTACTCAGGAGGCTGAGGCAGGAGAATCACTTGAACCCAGGAGGC
>NW_012114600.1:3324524-3325058 GCF_000951035.1 Colobus angolensis palliatus | reverse complement strand
CAGCACTTTGGGAGGCCGAGGTGGGCAAATCATGAGGTCAGGAGTTAGAGACCAGCCTGGCCAATGTGGTGAAACCCCATCTCTACTAAAAATACAAAAATTAACTATTCGTGGTGGTGCACACCTGTAGTCCCAGCTACTTGGGAGGCTGAGGCAGGAGAATCACTTGAACCCAGGAGGCAGAAGTTGCAGTGAGCCGATTGTGCCACTGCACTCCAGCCTGGGTGACAGAGTGAGACTCTGTCTCAAAAAAAAAAAAAAAAAAAAAAAAAAGTAAGCTATAGAATCAGAGGGGTTCTGGTTTCAGCTCTGCCATTTCAATAGATAAGTTGCTTAGCTTTGTTGAGTCTTAGTTTCTTCTCTAGAAGAAGAGAGGAAATAATGTCTATAGGTTCACAGTTCTGAGGTCTGCATTACATAGTGCAGCTCTAGTGTGTAATTCAGTGCCCAGCACAGTCAGAACTACAAGAAGTTATCTACTCTCCTCTTGAAAATTCCACGTAGTCCTGTTATTTCTTAAGTGCCTATATTCAG
>NW_012114600.1:3311943-3323935 GCF_000951035.1 Colobus angolensis palliatus | reverse complement strand
CTCAAATCCCCACTCAGCCGTTCACTAACTGTGTCTCAAAAAAAAAAAAAAAAAAAGAAAGGAAAAAAAGAAAAATCCTGAATCTGTAGGATTAATGGCTACCTTGGAGAACCTACGGCTGTTTCCCTCCCACAAGTATTGTTTTATTGAAACGGTAGAAAATATTTTTAGCACATTGTGAAAATCCATGGTTAACTTGTGATTTATTTTCTTTATAACTTGTTATGCATTTGTACATTATTTTATTACTTAGCATAATAACATAAGCATTTACTCCTTTTTATTAAAATCTTCTTGACTGTATCATGACTCTGTGTGGTCATGACCTACTTTAATTAAACATACTTTTATTGTTGGACATTTAGGCTCTTTCTAGTGTTGGGTTATTCTAAATAATGATACATCTTGTAGAGGAAGCTTTTAAATTTTTTTCGTGTTATTTTCTTGATAAAGTTTCCCAAATTAGAACTTTTGAGCTAAAATATATGTATTTTTTTATTGTGATAAAATGTACATAACATAAAATTTATTTTAACCATTTTTAAGTGTAGAGTTTGGTGACACTGGTCATTCACTTTGTGTGGAACCGGAACCACCGTTCATCTCCAGAACTTTTCCCTCTTTGCAAACTGAAATTCTGTTTCATCAACAATAATTCCTTTTTTTCTCTTCCTCTCAGCCACTGGCAGCTACCATTCTACTTTCCATCTCTAGGAATTTGACTACACTAGATACCTTATGTAGTTGAAATCATACAACATTTGTCCTTTTGTGTTGACTCATTGTTTTCAGGTTTCATCCATATTGTAGCATATGTCAGAATTTCCTTCCTTTTTAAGGCTCGTATTCTATTGTGTATGTGTACTAAATTTTGTGTATTCATTCCTCCATTGAAGGATATTTGGATTACTTTACCTTTTGGTTATTATAAATAAGTCTGCTGTGAACATTGGTGTACATTATCTCTTCAAGTCTCTGTTTTCACTTCCTTTGAGTACATACCCTGAAGTGGAATTGCTGGATCATACGGTAATTCTATGTTTAATTTTTTGAGAAACTGCCATTTTGTTTTCCACAGCTTCCACAATTGCTGCCAGCAATGCACAATGATTCTAATTTCTCTATGTTCTCACCAACGGTTATTTTCTTTCTTTCTTTTTAAAAATAATGGTCATTCTATCAGGTGCGAAGTCGTATCTCTTCATGGTTTTTATTTGCGTTTCTCTAAGGATTAGTGATGGTGAGCATCTTTTCATGTACTTATTGTCCATCCGTTTATCTTTTGGGTATATTATTTGACTGTTAAGGTTCTTTTCCCATTTTTTAATGGACTTATTTGTTTTCTTTTGTTAAGTTGTAGGAGTTATTGATATATTCTGGACAGTAATCCCCATCAAATATAAGATTTACAAAAATTTTATTCCATTCCATGGTTGCCTTTTTATTCTATGGATGGTGTTCTTTGATACACAAAAGTTTCTAACTTTGAAATTCAATTTATTTTTTGTTTTATTGCATGCGCTTTTCATAGTATATCAAGACATCATTGCCAATTCCAATGTCATGAAGCTTTTCCCTTCTTTGTAGTAAGTTTTGAAATTAGGAAATGTGAGACCTCCAACTTTATTTTTCTTTTCTGGATGAAATGTTTTAAAGCCTGCATTTTCAATATAGACATACATGCATTCAGTGTAGGCCAAGCAAGTTCTAAAGAACCACGTAAGTTTCTTTCTACCTCCTGGAGGCAGAACCAGTGAATTTTACATCTTGATGGATCAATGTTCTCTTTTCCCCGTGACTTTTTAAAATCAATTTAAAAATTTTTAACGTTTTATTTTGAAATAATTTTAGTCTGACAAAACAGTTGCAAAAATGGTATAGAGAGTTCCTTGTACCCTTCAACAAGTTTCTCTTAATGTTAATGCTTTACATAATCACAATTCAATTATACAATCAGGAAATTGACATTTGTGCAAAGACAAAACTACAGATCTTATTCAAATTTTGCCAGTTTTCCCAACAACATATTTTTCTGTTCTGAGATCTGATCCAGTATTCTGTATTTTCTCTTTTTAACTCTTGAGGGAGTTAACTTTGAGACTTATACAAATATCCTATTTCTCCTCAACTTTTGCCCATTAATCTTAAAATCCATTAGTGGATCTTATCAGCAATAATTATTACTGTGTTGTTTGCCTAATGGTGATACTGTATTTCCCTCTTTCCTTCGACATTGATTGACTGGAATTCTTTTGAAAGGAAAAACTGTCTCTTTCCCCCGTTTTTTTCTTAGAACATATTTTTGAAGCCTCTGAATACATTGAGCCAAATGTATTCCTGAAAGATTTCTCCCAAGTTACGCTTCTCAGCGATAGTATTTAGTATCATAGTAAAATGGTTTTACCCATTCAGTGGTCCGACATGTCAAGAGGCTGTCCCTAATTACCCCATCTAAGTTAGACTCCTCTTAACTATGCTATTTTCTGTTGCAGAAACTGATTGCCATGATAGGAAATACCAAGATTGGGAGAGGGGATGGTAACCTTAGAGATGATTAAGGAATGCCTCTTGAGAAAGTAACATTTTTGCTGAGGAGGAGAGAGGTATAAGAAGGAGCCAAGCAGAGAGAAAGTGGAGGGAAGAGTGTTCCAGGCATAGAGAACAGCATATGCAAGGCCCCAAGGCAGCCAAGGCCTTAGCTCAAGGGAACTAACATCCTTGAGGAACTCAAAGATTACCAGAATAAAACATAGTGGGTGAGGCAGCAGTGCTTGGGAGATGAAGTTTGGTTGTAAGCAGTGGCCACATCAGGTAAAAGTCTTGAAGGCTTTGTTAAGATGAATGGATTTTATGCTGGGGAGAGTGGAAAGCCACTGGAGAACATTTTTCACAGGTTCTTTTAGGATTGCATATTCTGTTATTTACTGTCTGTATTAGATTCCTATGGCTGCCATAACCAAGTACCATTAAATAAGAGGCTTAAAACAACCAAAGTGTATTCTCTCCCAGTTCTGAGGCTAGCAGTCTGAAACCAAGGTGTTGGCAGGGCCATGCTTCCTCTAAGCCACCAGGGGAAGATCCTTTCTTTCCTCTTTAGCTTCTGGTAACTTGAGACATCCTTTGGCTTGTGGTATCATAATTCACTCCTCTGTCTCCATTTTCATTCACATGACTGTCTTCTCGCTGTGTGTCTCGAGACACATGGCAGTTATTCTTTCTGAATCGCTCTCCTCTTCCTATTAGGACACCAGTCATACTGGATTAAGGGCTCACCTATTCCAATATGATATCTTAACTAATCAAATCTAAAATGACCCTATTTCCAAATAAGGTCACATTCTGTGGGGGCTAGGATTTCAATGTATACTTTTCAGGAACACAGTTTAAACCCATAACACTGCCTCTGTTGTGTGCTTGTGTTTTTAATTTCAGCACACCTACTTATATGGTAGTTTTCTTTGCAAAATCTCTCTTTTTTTTTTTTTTTTTTTTGAGACTGAGTTTCGCTGTGTCGCCCAGGCTGGAGTGCAGTGGTGCAATCTCAGCTCACTGTAACCTCTGTCTCCTGGGTTCAAGCGATTCTCCTGCCTCAGCCTCCCCAGTAACTGGGATTACAGGCACATGCCAACACACCTGGCTAATTTTTGTATTTTTAGTAGAGATGGGGTTTTGCTGTTTTGGACAGGCTGGTCTCAAACTCCTGACCTCATGTGATCCATCCACCTCGGCCTCCAGAAGTGCCAGGATTACAGGCGTAGACCATGGCCCCAGGCCGCAAAATCTTTCTTAGTTTCAAGTTACAACCTTTTAAAGTAGCCTGTTTTTGTTGCATTTTTTTTGTTTGTTTTTTTTGTTTTTGAGATGAGGTCTTACTGTGTCACCCAGGTTGGAGTGCAGTGGTGAAATCTTGACTCACTGCAACCTCCACCTCCCAGGGTCAAGCTATCCTCCCACCTCACCCTCCCAAGTAGCGGGGACCACAGGTGTGTGCCAGCATGCCTGGCTAATGTTTTGCATTTTTAGTAGAGGCGAGGTTTTACCGTATTTCCCAGGCTGGTCTCAAACTCCTGAGCTCAGGCAATCCATCTTCCTCGTCCTCCCAAAGTGCTGGAATTATAGGCGCGAGCCACCATGCCTGGCAACCTGTTCTTATTTTATCAATTTAATAACTTTCTTCATTTTACTGAGGATATAAAGTAAAATTGTTTTTACAATGGATTTTTACAGTTGGAGGCCATTTGCCAGGGTGTTTAACTTGGTTGCCTTCTTTTGAGTTTGGATGTGGATTGTTTTCATAAGTTTGTGAGACGTGTGTAGTTTCATGAATTGCCTGTTTGACATTATTTTATTCTTTAGTTGCTTAAAACACTAGAATCTTTCTTATTACCAATAGATTCTTAATATAGATAATATATTAATTTTTATCTATCAGACTTTCTGCACAAAACCTCCCAGGTTGTTTTGGGTACTTTAAATATTTATTTTCATAAAATGTTTGATTGTGATATTATCATGTATTTTAGTTTTTTCTTTGAAATTTATTTCAAAAATTTTAATAATAGAAGTTTATCAGTAAGTCAAATAAATGTTTCCCACATATTTTCTTCTAGTTATTTATGGGTAAACTTTCTTTACACTTAAATACTTTTAATGCTTATTTTCCCCTAATTGTTAAAATGATGAATTATTTATTTCTAAATACAAAACAAATGGTTAACGTCTAAGAAAATTCAGAAAAGCTCAAAAAGAAATCAATTCTCCGTAGATTCATGACCCACTGGTAATTGCTTTTAACATTTTTTTTTTTAAGTTTTTAAGCTTTTTCCATGCAAATATTTTAACCATATTAATTTAACTCTGTGTAAAATTTGGAGCCCAGATTTCTTTTCTTGACATTATAATCTAAGCATATTAGAGAACATAATTTGTGAATATCTTTTTTTTTTAACCAAATGTATTATCATATGGACATTTAATGAAGAGATGAGAGAACTATGACCCTTGGGCCACATCCAGCCTACCATTGCTTTTTGTGAATAAAGTTTACTGGAACACAGCCACAATCATTTGTTAACATATTGTGCATAGTTTGTTTTGGGATAAAATAACTGGTTGAGAAGTTATGAAAGAGAGACACTGTGGCCCCAAAAGCCCAAAATATTTACTATCCAATTCTTTACAGAAAAAGGTTGCCAACCCCTGCTCATCGTACTTCACTATTCTTTTGAGTTTTGTGCTCTGGGTAGTTTAGTTTTTTTGTTTTAATATATAACATGCTGATGAAATTTTATCAGTTATAGTTGTTACTTATTTTGAGTTTTCTTAGGCCACAATTTTGAATACCTTTAATAAAGTCATTCATTTATTTATTTCTTCTTTTATTCAACAAAAATGTACTGAATACCTATCTCATAACTAGTACTCTGTGTAAATAAGATACACAGAATTCTCACTTTTAGGGAGTTTACAGTTTGGCAGGGAAAACAAATATATTTAGATGTGTTGAGCATTTGATGAACATTTTGTACAGAGTTTATCTAGTGAGATTATCACACAACAGAAAATCCTGACTCAAAAGAAGGAGGTCAAGTAAGACCTCTCGAAAAAAGTAGTGATGCCTGAAGAATGAAACTCAGCCATCAGGTTGAAGAGAGGCAGTGGCAACAGGGGCATGGAGTCTCATGGAGAAGGATCAGAGTGTTTGAAGATCCAAACAGAAAGAGATTCCTAGAAACACAAGGACCTTTAAATTGTACAATTCTGGCTGAAGTTTCATGAATGAGGAAAAGAGCTAGAGAGGCTGAAGGACCAGGCTTTAAAGATTTTAAAATATGGTAAATATTTTGAATTCTAAGGATATAAGAAACTATTGAAGCAAATTTTATCCCTACTTTGGCTAGAAGATAGGTAATTTTTTTTAGGACAAAGAGTTGCTGCAGAGATTTCAGTTAGGAGTTTAGGCCAGAGAAGATGGAGCTTAAGGTGTTGATGGTGGAGAAGAGAGTTTGACAGGTATTTTGGAGGTTGAGCTGGTGAGATTTTGTGATACTAGTGGTGGGAGTTGAAAATGGGGAGGAAGCAAGGATGACCCCAGGCTTATGAAACTGGGTTAGTGTCATTCACTGAGTGACGGAGCACTAGAAGAAGAGCAGTTTGTTTAGAGTGGGATGGGGATAATGATGTTGAGTTTGAGATGGCTGAAAGATGTATAAATGGAAATGTCAAATAAGGGGTGAGCTAGATCAGCTCAAGCCTGAGGGCATATAACTCGGGGAAGAATACAATTGGATATACATATTCAGATATCTTTTGCCCACAGATGATTATAGAGGTTATGGGAGTTACCTGAGGAGAGAGTATGGAGTTAGGTGACATGATGGTCTAAGGTAAAGGCCCAAGGAATACCACCATTTATTTATTTCTTTGTCAAATGAAGAAGGTAGAGCTGGAAAAGGTAGACTGATAAAGACTGACAGCAGAGATGGAGGAGGGGCAGCAGATAAAAACAGTATCACAAATCAAAGGAATGAGAACTGTAAAAGTGAGCAGTGGTCAACTGTAGCAAATGCTGCTGGAAAGTCAGGCATGCAAAATCCTGGACAGATGTTTATTGGTTTAGTTGAAATGAATGAATGGTTTTTGTTGATATGTAGGAAGTCAGTTCAGTAGATGTTATGAAGTAGAAATAATTTGGAGACAGTCAGGTTAAGTGGGAGATGAAGATAAAGAACAGAAAGTGTAGATGATTCATTCAAGAAGTTTGTAATGGAAGAAAAATGAAATACAAACTCAAGGGGGAGATGGAATAAGGAAGGTATTTTATTTGTTTGTCTGATTTTTAAGAAAGAAGATTAATCTGATACCTATTTCAAACTTTCTTCTCAGATATTATTACTAATATTATGCAGAATAATACCATCTACATATGAAAGTGCTTGCCTCACTTAGGGTTGACTAGATTGGAACATTATCATTTTTAGTAGAACTTAACCTCTGCTAGGGCAACAATTTTTTTTCTCTTTCATTCTTTGTTTTATACCCAGTACCTAGAATGGTGCTTGACACATAGTACATGCCCAATAAATACCTGTGGAATGAACAAGTGAATAATACATCTCTGTTAATATGAAGTATAGAAGTGCTATCTCAGTATTGCTTTAGTGTGCAAGTCTTTGTTAACTAGTAATCTCGTGTATAGAGATCGCTATCAAACTGAATTCCTCAATGGCAAGAGCTATGATTTGTTTATCCATGGATCCCCATAAATTTCTATAGAGTTTAGCACTTAGGCTGTCAAACATAGTTGTGTCAGATAACTATTTTTTTTTTTTTTTTGCCTTACATGTGGAGAGAAGGATGAGAGTTCAAATAACTTAACCTAGAGTCCAAGGGAAATTGGCCATAGAGCTTGCTTTCAGCTTGTAATTAAGCTCTGGTTTAATTAAACCAAAAGGAAATATTTTTCCCTTTTAAAATAATTCTATATGGAGAATAAAATTTGGTGGCTGTCACTTGACTATAACCATTTCATTCTCTGCATTGTGAGGTGTTTCTAGTACTATGGAATTGCTACTGGTGATGGAAAGAATGCTATACACACACACACACACAAAATATATATATACACACACATATGTATATACATATATATATGCCTCAAAATAACTGTCCTTAAAATGCTATCCTCACAGAATTTTATAGAACAACACAAGAAGAGAGTAGCAGTGTTAAGAATATAAAAAATGAAGTTTGGTACAGTATTATATCATGGAGGACTAGCTCAGGAAGGAAAGGGGTAAAGTTCTGCATGACTGTAAAATACTCAAGCCAGTCATGTTACTCATATTGATAAACCACTGTCCCAGCTGCATCTTTCAGATGAACAAAAATCAAGCTACAAACCATTAAAGAAATATAAGAGACATTTCTTACTGGTTTCATGTAGGGGCATTCAATTTATGGTGTAGTACCTATCACTTCAAGAAAGAAGCATTGCTTTAGAAAAGAAAGATATTTCTAACTATTTTTGACTAAATGGTCAAGTCTCTAAGTCTGTAAATTTCACTAGATAAAAAATTGTATGTGCTGGGCAAAATATTTTTGAGCATCCATTTTCCTTTTCTTCTTTACACAAAAAATTTACTGTTACACCTCATTGAAGGCTCAATGCAAAATGAACAAGCTCTTTGCAATCCTGTTACCCAAGTCTTATAAACAGTCAGCTCTTTCCACACACATAATCATAAGCACAGACTATAATTGAGATATTTATTTATTTATAGCTTATTTGTGTTCTATGTTTATTTGTGGCTGTGCCTCTGCAGGTAGAGGGAAGTGGATTGTTCAAAATTCAGTTAGTGGTGGTGAGCTGGGTATACAAAGGCTGAAACGCTGTATATTTCTTTTTTTTATTAGATTTTTGTCCTATCCTATTCACCATGCTTCAGGAAAATTGTTAGTAACTCAGTCTTCACAACTTATAAAGTGGTGACTGATTTGGGTATGAATTGACTAAAATTTAGTTATAAATCATCCATTTAATTGTAGTTTCTCAGTTTTGGAGGAGAATTTCATGATTATTTTGTTAATTTCAGCCTTGGATTATTCTTGCAAAAGAATTGTCTAGACTATGCTTAGATGCCTCCAGTATCCAGTAATGGAAACCTCATTACTTCACAGGAAAGCCCATTTCAGCTCTTGACAAGTCTCAGTTTTTGAAATTTTCTGCTTACAGTGACCCCCAAATCACTTTTCCTGAGCTTACATTCTGTGATTATTGTTCCAGCTGTTGAGGTTATACCAAAACTTTCTCTTCCATATGACAAACTATTATTTAATTAAAGACACATAATATAATTCACCTAAGTAGTTTTTTTTTTTTTCAGGGCAAGCATCTACAACAGTTTGTTATTTCTTAATTGACTTGAATTCAAGATGCTTCAGTATCTTGGTCACTTACCAATGTTTTTCTTAAAATGGGGAGTTCTGCTGTTACCTCTTATGCTTTAGGTATACTGTTAATTTAGCCCAATATTACATTTGTCTCTGCTAATCACGTCAATGTATTGACTCTTATTGAATGCACTGACAACTAAACTTTGTCATATAACTCTTGTCACTACTAAGCCATGCCCCTCCCATTCTGTACCTATCTCATTTGTTTATTGGCTATGATAACAGAAACTTATATTTAACGTTATTTACTTTTAACTTATAAGACCCCAGTCATTTCTGTATTCTTTTAATAGATGTTTTGATCCTTTTCTCTCATGTAGTCTACTTATCTGTGTCGGCTCCCTGTCACCTGCAGGTTTGATATGTAGAACTGTATATCTTCATCCAGTTCATTGATTGATATATTAGACCTCAGTGTTCCCTCTAGGTGGGCATCATTGCATTAATCAGGCTGTTTGGATAAGGTCATTCTACCAATTTCAAACCTATAAATACCACATTGTAGTTAAGAGTTTCGGTTGAAAAGAGATTCTAGACATGGCTTTCAAATCTATTATGTAAAAGATACAATATTTAAATTACCCTTGATAAATTATGCAATAGTCTACATTATGTTTTTTTCCCCCCGTTTAAAAGGAGATAACATACCTACTTTTGAGAGTCTGGGATACACTCTAAATGGGATAATGTATATAAATTGCTTAGCATAATACTTGACACATAGTAGGTAGTTGTATTAGGGTTCTCCAGAGAGACAGAACTAAGAGGATATATATAAAAACTGCTTTATATGGCTGGGTGCAATGAGTCACGCCTGTAATCCCAGCACTTTAGGAGGCCGAGGCGGGCAGATCATCTGAGGTCAGGAATTCGAGATCAGCCTGGCCAAAATGGCAAAACCCCATTTCTACTAAAAGTACAAAAATTAGCCTGGTGTGGTAGTGGGTGCCTGTAATCCCAGCTGCTCAGGAGGCTGAGGCAGAAAAATCACTTGAACCCAGGAGGCGGAGGTTGCTGTGAGCCGAGATCACGCCACTGCACTCCAGCTTGGGCAACAAGAGCAAGACTCTGTCTAAAAAAAAAAGGAAAAAAACTGCTTTATATATACGTACATAAAGGGAGTTTATTAGGGAGAATTGGCTCACACAATTACAAGGCAAAGTCCGATCATAAGCCATCTGCAAGCTGTAGTGTGGCTCAGTCCAAGTCCAAAAGCCTCAAAACCAGGGAAGCTGACAATGCAACCCGCAGTCTGAGGCTTAAGGCCCGAGAGCTTCTGGGAGTCCACTGGTGCAAATCCTAGAGTTCAAAAAGGCCAAGGAACCTGGAGTCTGATGTCGAAGACCAGGAAGAGAGTAAGCCAAGTGTCCAGCATGGCAAGGGAAGAGTGAGAGTGGGAAGACTCAGCAACAAGCTGCTTATCTTCCTTCTTCCACTTGCTTTGTTCCAGCCTTGCTGGCAGCCAATTGGATGGTGCCCACCAATTGGTGGGTCTTTCTTCCCAGTCTACTGACTCAAATGTCAACCTCACCTGGCAGTACCCTCGCAGACACACCCAGGAACAATGCTTCTTCAGCCCACCTGGCAGTGCCCTCGCAGACACACCCAGGAACAATGCTTCTTCAGCCCACCTGGCAGTACCCTCATAGACACACCCAGGAACAATGCTTCTTCAGCCATCTAGGCATCCCTCAATCCAGTCAAGTTGACACCTAATATTAACCATCACAGTGGTCTATTATTGCTGGCTATCTTTATCATTGTGTTATTTTGGGAAATACTAAGTGTAATAACAAATAACCCAACATTTCAGTGCTATATAACAATCCATTGTGGGCTGTCCTGGTTGGCAGATGGCTTTCTTCCATGTTGTGATTTAGTGGTGCACTCTCTTTTTATTTGGTAGCTCAGCCATCCCTTAGGGCCTCAATGTCTCCTTCATCTAGGTACAAGAAAATAAAATGAAGGTTTATAACTAACACCACCTAAAAGTGAAATAAATCACTTCAACTCACATTCCATTGAGCAGCACTAATCACATGGACTCGCCTAGCTTCAAAAATGCACCAAAAAATGCCCCTTACTGGCCAGCCAGTTCCCAGTGTTAATGGTTGGTAAGTGAGAGCACACATTTATGGCAGACAGTGTGTCTCTGCTGTGATCACTATCATCATCATCATCATCATCATCATCAATATTCTCTCATTAAGCCACATGTAACTCCTGTTCCTCTATTTTGTCCAGTGAGATTTTGTAAACAACCATGTAAAAGAACTACCTGACATCTTACCATGTCTCTCTACATACTTAAAGGTTTTAAGCCATCATAGAATTGTTATGAAAGTCCAGAAAAAAAGTCTACTAGATAATTCAGACATACATCCCCTGCCATGCCTAGAGTTATCTTGAATTTCAGCAAGTGGATGCAGGCACCTCATAGCTTAGTTGTACTGATGGGCAAAAGTGTGATGAGTCGGTCAGTAGCACCTCCATCTTGTATGCAGAAATAACTTCATTTGATGTGTAGTTAAACAAAAAACCCTTTTAATCCAAACTGTTACTTTAAAATAACTTTTGGATCCTGAGCAAGACGGCCGAATAGGAACAGCTCCAGCCTCCAGCTCCTAGCGTAAGTGACACAGAAGATGGGTGATTTCTGCATTTTCAACTGAGGTACCAGGTTCATCTCACTAGGGAGTGCCAGACAATCGGTGCTGGTCAGCTGGTGCAGCCTCACCAGTGAGAGCTGAAGCAGGGCAAGGCATCACCTCACCTGGGAAGCGCAAGGGGGAAGGGAATCCCTTTTCCTAGCCAGGGGAACTGAGACACACAACACCTGGAAAATCGGGTAACTCCCACCCTAATACTGTGCTTTACCAGGGATCTTAGCAAACGGCACACCAGGATATTATATCCCACACCTGGCCCAGCGGGTCCCACGCACATGGAGCCTTCCTCATTGCTAGCACAGCAGTCTGCGATCTTACAGCAAGGCAGCAGCGAGACTGGGGGAGGGGCGCCCGCCATTGCTGAGGCT
>NW_012114600.1:3311291-3311638 GCF_000951035.1 Colobus angolensis palliatus | reverse complement strand
CTGCCTGCTCAAGTGGGTCCCTGACCCCTGAGTAGCCTAACTGGGAGACATCCCCCACTAGGTGCAGACCGACACCTCACACCTCACACGGCAGGATACACCCCTGAGACGAAGCTTCCAGAGCAAGAATCAGACAGCAAAACTCGCTGTTCAGCACTATTCTATCTTCTGCAGCCTCTGCTGCTGATACCCAGGCAAACAGGGTCTGGAATGGACCTCAAGCAAACTCCAACAGACCTACAGCTGAGGGTTCTGACTGTTAGAAGGAAAACTAACAAACAGAAAGGACACCCACACCAAAATCCCATCAGTATGTCACCATCATCAAAGACCAAAGGCAGATAAAA
>NW_012114600.1:3310585-3311241 GCF_000951035.1 Colobus angolensis palliatus | reverse complement strand
GGAAAACTAACAAACAGAAAGGACACCCACACCAAAATCCCATCAGTATGTCACCATCATCAAAGACCAAAGGCAGATAAAACCACAAAGATGGGCAAAAAGCAGGGCAGAAAAGCTGGAAATTCAAAAAATCAGAGCGCATCTCCCCCTCCAAAGGAACACAGCTCATCGCCAGCAACGGAACAAAGCTGGACGGAGAATGACTTTGACGAGTTGAGAGAAGAAGGTTTCAGTCGATCAAACTTCTCAGAGCTAAAGGAGGAACTATGTAACCAGCACAAAGAAACTGAAAACCTTCAAAAAAGAATGGATGATGGATAACTAGAATAATCAATGCAGAGAGGACCTTAAAAGAACTGATAGAGATGAAAACCATAACATGAGAACTACGTGAAGAATGCACAAGACTAAACCAGGAAGAAGTTGAATCCCTGAATAGACCAATAGCAGGCTCTGAACTTGAGGCAATAATTAATAGCCTACCAACCAAAAAATGTCCAGGACCAGATGGATTCACAGCCGAATTCTACCAGAGGTACGAGGAGGAGTTGGTACCATTCCTTCTGAAACTATTCCAATCAATAGAAAAGAGGGAATCCTCCCTAACTCATTTTATGAGGCCAGCATCATCCTGATACCAAAGCCTGGCAGAGACA
>NW_012114600.1:3309640-3310243 GCF_000951035.1 Colobus angolensis palliatus | reverse complement strand
TCTCAGCCCAAAATCTCCTTAAGCTGATAAGCAACTTCAGCAAAGTCTCAGGATACAAAATCAATGTGAAAAAATTCACAAGCATTCTTATACACCAGTAACAGACAAACAGAGAGTCAAATCATGAATGAACTCCCATTCACAATAGCTTCAAAGAGAATAAAAAACCTAGGAACCCAACTTACAAGGGATGTAAAGGACCTCTTCAAGGAGAACTACAAACCAGTGCTCAGTGAAATAAAAGAGGATACAAAAAAATGGAAGAACACACCATGTTCATGGATAGGAAGAATCAATATTGTGAAAATGGCCATACTGTCCAAGGTCATTTATAGATTCAATACCATCCCCATCAAGCTACCAATGAGTTTCTTCACAGAATTGGAAAAAACTGCTTTAAAGTTCACATGGAAGCAAAAAAGAGCCCGCATTGCCAAGACAATCCTAAGCTAAAAGAACAAAGCTGGAGGGATCACGCTACCTGACTTCAAACTATACTACAAGGCTACAGTAACCAAAACAGCATGATACTGGTACCAAAACAGAGATATAGACCAGTGAAACAGAAGAGAGCCCTCAGAAATAATACCACACATCTACAGC
>NW_012114600.1:3296172-3308780 GCF_000951035.1 Colobus angolensis palliatus | reverse complement strand
GGATTATAAATCATGCTGCTATAAAGACACATGCACACGTATGTTTATTGTGGCACTATTCACAATAGCAAAGACTTGGAATCAACCCAAGTGTTCATCAGTAACAGACTGGGTAAGAAAATGTGGCACATATACACCATGGAATACTGTGCAGCCCTAAAAAAGGATGAGTTCATGTCCTTTGTAGGGACATGGATGCAACTGGAAACCATCAATCTCAGCAAACTATCGCAAGAACAGAAAACCAAACACCGCATGTTCTCACTCACAGGTGGGAATTGAACAATGAGATCACTTGGACTCGGGAACGGGAACATCACACACCAGTCCCTATTGTGGGGAGCGGGGAGGGAGGAGGGATGGCATTGGGAGTTATAATTGATGTAAATGATGAGTTTATGGGTGCTGACCAGTTGATGGCTTAGCACACCAACATGGCACATGTATACATATGTAACAAATTTGCACGTTGTGCACATGTACCCTAGAACTTAAAGTATAATAAAAAAAAATAAAAAATAAAAAAATAAAATAACTGTCTACATCTATCAGTTGCCTTCTCTATCTTAGTACCTACCTTTATTTGATTTTTTCATATTTAAGGATAATAAAATAATCCAATGAACATCATTACAATCATTTATTACCAGCAATTGTTTTGTTTTTCTTTCACACTTGCATACAGAGGCATATATGTAAAATCATTTAGGATTTAGAAAATTTAGAAAGGTATGAAGAAATAAATAAAAATTTGCGAAAAATCCTCAGCTGGAGATAATTACAGTAAAAATTTTGGTGTATTTCTAATATTTTCCATTCATATAGGGTAATTAGTATTAATGACTAGTAAGGATATAAAAATGTCATTGTTTATTTAGACATTCCCTGTTACTGCTTGCATGTCAACAGAATTGTTGCATGTGTGAGAGTACACTGTGGTGTGATCTTAGTAAATGCATTACTCTCTTAATTTTGGATACTTACTTTGCATAGCTGTTAATTGCGAATACTTACATTTTTAGGTGACATGAAGCTGGGTGTGATTAATTATAAAGTGTTTTATAAAGCACTTTAGCTATACTAAAGGTATGTGCTTTAGTTTTTTTTGGTTTGTTTTTGCCTGGTTCTTGCACAATTATCACTCTATTATTTTGGTGTAAACATTAACTGGACAATCTTAGAGAGTGCTATGCTGTGGCCTTCATTAAGGGGGCTGGGAAAACTTATTTTAGGGAACAGGAGCAAGCCTAGAGGACATACAGAAAGATTTTTTGCATATGAAAGTGGATTTTAAAAATAGGATCAAAGGCAAGCTGCATAAGGAATAAGGTCTCAAAGGATTAATATGCAACTGAGTAGCCTAGTGTGCTGAGAGAAGAGTTGGGAAAGGGGGCGGGACTGCATGTTTGGCCTGGGTATGTCACATAAAAAAGTGAGGAAGTTGATAGCTAATAGCCCATTTGATAGAATCCCTCTTTTCTACATATTCATCGATTGACTGCTTCCCTCACATTTCACACTTAGCAAGACCTTCCCAAGCCAAGGTCTAAAATCCACATCCCTGCAGTAGGTAGAATTCTAAACATGTCCCCCAGCATTCCTGTCCGCTGGTGCTTCAAGCAAACACCAATCTAGATACTGCTGGGAAGGGACTTTGCAGATGGAATTCAGGTTACTAATCAGCTGACCTTAAAACAGAGAAACTAGGGCCAGGTGTAGCAGCTTCCACCTGTAATCTCAGCACTTTGGGAGCCTGAGGCAGGTGGATCACTTGAGGTCAGGAGTTCGAGAACAGCCTGGCTAACATGGCAAAGCCCCGTCTCTACTAAAAATACAAAAACTAGCCTGGTGTGGTGGTGGGTGCCTGTAATCCCAGCTACTTGGAAAGCTGAGGCAGGAGAATGACTGGAACCCAGGAGATGGAGGCTGCAATGAGCAAAGATCATGCCATTGCACTCCAGCCTGGGTAACAGACAAGACTCCATTTCAAAAATAAAGTAAAAAGTAGAGAAATTAGCCTGGATAGTTTGGATGAGCCCATTGTGATCACATAAGCCCTGAAAAGAAACAGAAAAAGGTAGTGGAGTTAGGGAGATGCAGCAGGAGACATGGGGCAGATGGGGAAGGGAGCCCAGGGAGATCAAAGCATGAAAGGGAGTTGGCTCATCATGACTTGCCTTGAAGATGGTAGAAGGGGACCAAGCAGGCAGCCTCTAGAAGCAGAGAAAAACTCCAGCCTACAGGTTACCAGGAAATGGGGACCTCAGTCCTACAGCTGCATGGGACTGAATACTGCCAACAACCAGAATGACTTGAAAGCAGATCCTTTCCTAGAGCTCTGCTTATACCCTGTTTCACTTTGTGACTTTTCTGGTTTTCTGTTCCTGGTTTTACAATGTACCTCATTTTCTGACTATACAACTGTGAGCTAGTAACTGCATGTTGTTTTGGGCCATTTAATTAGTGGTAATTTGTTCCAGGAACAATAGAAAACTAATGCAATCTCAAACATATTTAAGCATAACTTCCTGTGCCAAATACTCACACCTTTTGCTTGTATGCCTCCTTCTGCCTAGATGGCGCTTTTCTTATTCCTTAAGGTAACCCCTACTCAGTCTTTGAAATTACCGTGTCTCCTCTTTCAGGAAGCTTCCCTCAATAGGGTTGAGTGTAATTTAGGTGCTCTTACTCCACACTGCAATAGAAACCTATGTATAGCTTAGTCTTTGAATTTATATGCAGGTAATCATTGATTTATTTGTCTGTATTCCCCTTCAGCCTTAAATGCCTTTTGATAAGAGCTGACATCTTGTCTTACTTTGCATTATCAGTGACTATTCTAATATCTAGTCCTGGTAGTAATACAAAGCATGATTGCTGAAACAATGATTGAAGGAACAGTGGTTTGCAAGCTAAGGTCATGAGCTGAATCAAAACGTTCCATCATGAAAATTAGATAAAGATTTTTTTTCCTATTTATAGAAAAAATACAGTGATAAAAATTCCCAATTTTAAACCTTTGTCCTATAAGTTATATTTCAGATTTTGCCACCTGATCTTGCATATCTTCTAAGAAGAGCTAGTCTATAAAAAGCAGAACAGAAAAGTGAGTTATTAAAAATAACTCACTATTTTTAAATCATTAGGAAAAGACATTGGTGCTTAAAAAGAGCCTTTTTTCATGAACTCATATTTATGGTTGTGAATTTATATTGTATACATATTATTTAGTCATGTTTTACTAGTTTGTAAAATTATTCCTAGTTTATGTGATACAAATATTCCAGTATTTCACCATGTGCAATGAATAGCACTAACTTAGTGGTGCTGTAGTCTCTGAATCAAGTAGATGGTCTTTGCTGTATCATGGATTTGGGGTCTTTTTTTAGTAGTTTGTTACTTCTTTTTAACATGATGCTCAATAAAAGATAGTCTGGTTAATGCTTAAGATGAAACAGTTTATACAGTTCTGCTCATTTTCAGACCTAAAAGATAGACACACACACACACACACACACACACACGTGCTCCTACTTTCTTATAGTGTTTTTATTAGTGCCTTTTCTCACATGCAATGTACCACCCATTCTACACAAAGCAGCACTTTTAAAACAGGTAATCAGAATGTTCTGTAGCAATATGAGCCACAGAATAATAACATATCCAATAGAAATTCCTAAGGGTATTTCAGCAGGTGGAATGCAGAATAATCAGCAGATGATTTGGCTAGAGCCTCTGCCAAAACCTCCACTTTTGTGAAAAGGGCTTTTGGGAGTCCTGATAATGAGATGTGGTTAGGATTTTGACATCTGCTCTTAAAGGTATTACTGGAAGCCCTTCCAGGACCAATATTGACAGCCCAGGAGCTCTTATTGACTTGCCTTTCCAAGGAATCTTATGTCTCAAAGAAAGTAATCAGATTTGTTTCCTCCAGAGAGCCAGGGTTGGCAAACCAAGCAAGACCAGTCTAGACAGCGTGATATCCTTCATTCTAAAACTTGTTTGTTTAATTGATAGCCAACTTTGCAAATTCTTTCTGAGCTGTTAAATGCACATGGAAAGATGCAGGGAGGGCGGCATACGTGTGTGAATTACTGCCAAGCATCTCCATATGTTGTGTCACACGTAACCAGTTTTCCTATGGAAAGGGGTAGGTGAAAATGAGAATGATTTACTCTCACAATAGCCTATTTTTGCAAGGAGCATATGTTTAAAAAATCTAGTAATAGTCATAACTCTGCTCAGTTTCACATAACTTTGAGTTACCACGTGGTATATCCTGGAAGACTGATTTTACTGCGCCTAATATTAGGACTACCTTAGTACTGTTCACTTTATAATGATCCTGTGGAAGAAAAAAAGGAACAAAAGTTAATAATTTAGACATAAAAGTTTAGACAGTAATGGAACTAAAAAAGCAAAATGGATTTTGTCTCCATTCTCCCAAAGCATCGTTATCCTGTGCATGTGTTCTTGGTGCTTTGGAAGCACATTAACATTTAAATTCATGAGAGGCTACTTGGTAGTGATTCCCTAAAGCAGTTACCCTACCTTTAAGCAGGCATACCCTATTCATTGGGAGTCATTTCAACAGTGGGAGAAGCTGGGAGTATGTATAAAATAATCTTATGCTAAACCAGCAGTAATTTTTTATTTAGCCATCCTTACTTAATTCTCAAGGCAGACAAGTTTTCTACTACGTATTGGTTTCTTGCACAGATGGACTCTCACTAGGGAGGCTTCTTAAAACTATTTAATGTATATGTGCTTTTTAATTACATCCAGACTTATATTTGCATATATATTTCCTCCATATCAGTCGAATCTAGATGGACAAATGTAAATGGGAAAAAATCAAGGTCATCATGGTCTTTAATATTTTCATCTTTTCTTTGATCTGTATGCTTGTCAAAACAAAATTCTTGTATCTCTGTTTTTAAAAAGTATACTATTTTATATTATTCCCTATAAGAGTAGCTCTGACTCTATAGTTTTTCGTATTATGCCTTTTAGAACTAGTGCTGTTAGCCTGATATTCACTTGTTTATTTAATCACTTATCAAATATTTGAAACAACAGCTATATATTTTTAATGCTTCGCGCTCAGTAGTATTTTTGTATTAATACTATGTGCTAAGGAAAATTCAGATTGAATCAGATGGGATCTCTAACCTGGAGGAATTTCATAGTCTAATGGAGACAATGGATATGTTGCATTTATGCTGAGTCTTGAGTTATAAACAGGATTAAATCACAGAAGCAGCCATGTCTCAGGCAAAGTTCCATGTCCTAATATTTCAGTCATCTCCTGAAATAACCCTTTTGACCACCAGTATTTGTTTTCCTAGATGGCTGCTTCAGGTAAGGGGTACAGTACACACTCTGTAATATCTCTTAGGATATTACAGAGAGACACTTTGTAATATCCTAAGTGACTCATATGGAGCTGTCACCAATGATTTACTTACCATTGATCTATCTATTCACTACCTCTAAGGAAGAATTGATACAGCAGACTTTCTATTTCAAGAGCATTTGATAAAATTAAATCTTTTTTCAGGTGGCTCTGAGACTGGATTAAGAGAATCCAACCTGGTATTTGTAAGGAGAAGATGTACCTAGAGCCTTTTCTAGGACACATTTGGAAGGGGGATATAAAATACAATAAAATAGTTGTAGATAGCCTTAATGAGGCAGAAAGGCATAAACACAGCCTTAAAGATCACATTAAGTAGGCTGGCCAGTGTGAGCTACTTACATGTCCATATCTGAATTTATCTGTTGCTGATTTGGGGTTCTCTTTCAAGCCTGCAATTCTGTTTTCTCTTTCAATGACTTTGTTCACCTTCTATTTGAACATCCAATAAGTGATTTTGGCTTTGCCTTTCTGCTTATCTTTTGCAGCTAACCCTGATCCATTTTTCCTTATTGTTTTTCTGGTACCACTTTTAGTCTTGCTACATCTTACTGCTTAAGTGTTTCAAGGGGCCTATAACTTGATCATGAGACAGGATCTGAGAGTATTGGGAGATTATTGTGGTTTCTAGAGTAAGAGTAAGTCAGTCCTAATTATGCCATTCCTGGGGCCAGAGGGCAAAGGAGGTTCTTGTCAAGCACCAGTTATATCTTATCTCTTGTCTTCAGAGGTCAGTGGATAGATAGAGATAATCAATGCACTTTAGTGACAAGTTTCCTTGCTCCTACTGCTTTGTTTTTTGTATATAACATTTCCCACCTGCTGTCCATTTTGCTCAAATGTCATCTTCTCAATGAATCTTACCCTTACCACCCCAAGTACAATTGCAACCATTCCCCTCTTCTGCTCTTACCTCCCACAGCACTCCCATTTGTCTTACCAGGCTTAATTTTTTTCTTTTTTTCATGTCATTTGTTGCCTTGTAACGTATTATGGAACTTATTTATTGTGTTTACTGTTTAAGTATTTTCTTGCCACTAGAATGTAAACTCTGTGATTTTTGTTTGTTTTTATTGATGTAGCCCAAGAGTCCAGAAAAGTACTTTAGCATGTAGCAAATTAATTTTTATATTGGTACCTAATGTACATATTTTCAGGGTACATATGATAATTGGATACATTCATATAATGTGTAAAGATCAAATCAGGGTAATTGGGATATATACCACCTTAAATATTTTTTCTTTCTGCTCGGAATATTTGAATTATTCTCTTCTAGCTGTTTTGAAATGTACACTAGATTATTATTAACTGTAGTCATCCTATTGATTTCTCAAACACTATGTCTTATTTCTTTTAACTATATGTTTAATTTTTAATACTTGTTGAATATATGAATGAATAATTCCAATATCCACATCATTGACGTCATTCAGAATAGACTTATTTTGCATTCTTAATTCTTATTTCAACTATATATGTTTGCTAAGAATCTTTTAATCAAGCGTTACTGCAGAAAATGGTGTTTCTCTGTTCAGTATGAAAGGATTAGCTATCACAGTGAAAAAGAATATAAAGATATGTGAGAACGGCTTTGATAAGCTAGAGATGCTGAAAGAATGTTAGATTTGCTTCTATACAATAGTACACTCCAGGCAATAAAAGTATTTACCTTAGGCTCATGTTACCATGAATATGAATTTTATTAACTTATTTGTCGTGTGTAAGAGGAGATGACAGCATGCTACATCTGAAAGAAAAAATAAACTATTGCCTTATGACTCCTCCAGAACAAAACAAAAACCTCAACAACCTGCAGAGCTTAAAGATCATTTGCATAAAAGGGGAAGAAAAAAGGTTCAGAAACCTTAAATAGGCAAAGTGAAGCAGCAATATATTGCCATTCCTCAGTACTTATGGAGAGAACTTAGAAGCTCTGGTAAAATCAACTTGTCTGCATCACTCCAAGGAGATATAGTAGTGATTTTAGAAAAATTAGTTTTATAAATACAAATACATAGTTTAAGTAATTTCTTCTAAATTCTTGGAAATTATATGCTAGATGAGATGGCTGAAAATTATATGAAATTGTGGAGTTACCTGTTTTTACGTGACTAGCAGCCAAGCATGATTTTTTGACAGAAGGCTCACAGGCCTATGCCAAAAGCTGATTAAATTGCTCAATTAAGTAAGAAGAGATGACAAACAAGAACAGCTGTAGGCCAAGGATTGGTCCACACGAGCTGTGCACACAGTATGGATTCAGAGTATAGGAGTGTCCATTTAAGAAAAGTAATAATGAAAATGGTCACTCAAAGAATGGCCATTTTCATCCTGTCACTTTTGTAATAGCCTAATAATTTTTAGTAGCACTCAAAATGCTAAGGTTTTGGGAAAGGCAACTTTGGATTTGGAGAATTGTTCATTTTACATGAAATAATCTTGTTTGTTGAATTTCTTATGCTATTAAGCCACATAGCTATAAAGCAAATAAATTTTTATATATTGTCTCTTCAAGCTATGATTCTCAATGAAGGGTGTATAACAAATCATCTGTAGGAGTTTGGAAAAAATACAGAGTTCTGGGTTCTACTTCTAGAACCCAATACCCTGGCGTGAGGCTCAGCAACTGTGTGACAGGAGCATTGCTCAGGTGATTCTGATGCCCGTTGCTGACTTGTAGTTGCTACAGAAAGAAAACCCACTTAACTTCAGGTCTAGATAAATGGAAAATGTGGAGAAGGAAATAGAAGATAAGTAATTGTGTCAGTTAAACACACTCCTGAGATTTACAGCTCCTTATTCACAATTCTGAAATCTTGAAAGTGTTGAAAGCCAAAAAAGAAAAAGATATGACTTCATGAAACCTGCCTGGCTCTCATCCAGTTTCTGGCAAAACCAGATCTAAATTGACGTGAGGCTTTTCATGATCTGTATTTATCCCAAGTGTGAAGAGACATGTGTTTTTTTTACAGAAGTATGAATATGTTTCTTATGGAAGTTTTACCTGATAAACTGTATATGTGTACTCTCTCTATATATAGATTGAGTGTGTATATATATATATATATGTAATGTATATATATATGTAATATATATATATACATACACACTAGTAATATATATAGTAGTCTATGCTAATATATATACACCATATATATATATTAGCCTATTCTCACACTGCTAATAAAGACATACCTGAGACTAGGTAATTTATAAAGGAAAGAGGTTTAATTAACTCACAAATCAGCATGACTAGGGAGGCCTCAGGAAACTTACATTCATAGTGGAAGGGGAAGCAAACATGTCCTTCTTCACATGATGGCAGCAAGGAGAAGAATGAGTGCCCAGCTAAGGGGGAAGCCTCTTATAAAATCCATCAGATCTCTTAAGAATTAACTCACTATCATGAGAACAGGATGGGAGAAACCACCCCTATGATTCAATTATCTCTAACTGGACCCTCCCACGGCATGTAGGGATTATAGGAACTACAATTCAAGATGAAATTTGGGTAGGGTCACAGCCAAACCATATCTATCTATCTGTCTATCAATCTATCTATCTATCTATGTATCAATCAATCATCTATCTATAAACTATATACATATAGCTGTATATATACCATTTCCCTTCTAGAATCTAAAGAATTATAGATCTTAAAGGGTATCTGGTCTCAATAAGTTTTGAATAAGAGATGGTAGAGTTGTAGTAATGGGTTCAGTTGACATTTTGTTCCGTCCTACTTAAATGATTTGAATATATTTTACTGATTCTAAATTTTTTTGAGGGCAGAAACTCTGTATGCTCACCTTATATAATAATAACCATACATATTGGATCATTTAAAATAGTACCTCATCGAGGTCTCACAATCACACTACGAATGCAGGGCTCACTGTTCTAAGTATGAACAGCTTGAGGCGAGTCAATGAGCTATCACAATGCTTAGTGGACGGGCACAGAATTAATAATCCATGAGTATTTAGTAAACTGAATATTGTTTTAAATTGAATTGAACTACTACTTTTTTTTCTATAAGTAATAGAATACATTCAGTATGTGCTGGTCAATAAAACTTAAATGGGAAAATATTTAATAAATGTTTTTATAAAATATATAGACATTTTCTAAATCCTATGAGCAAATGTAAAATGGTCAAGGGACACACATTTTTTGATGTATGTATGATCAGAGTCAGCTTTAAGCATTAAAGTTAATGTATAAGGGTAGGATTGATACTAATCACACTTATTTTGATAAACACTTAGTTTTATAAACTTCCCTCTAATAGCATATAGTCAATCTTAGAGGAGTATGCCAGTAATGTGGGAAGTGGGTTTGGGATAAAGGGTGCAGGGTGGTCAAATGTCACCCTCATTCCCTCTCCATCAGTGAGATCTTCAGCAGCAGAGCCAGTGGTCCACTCCTAGAACCCATGGTCCTCTGCACCTGAGGCTTAGCCGTGTGAGTCCTGCTCTGATTGCACTGCCTTTCAGGACCTACTGGATGCTTACTGTTTTTGGTGTTTGCATAAGGAGATTACCATTTTCCAAATGCTAGTATAAGCAAAGGGAGAAGACTAAATAAAATGGGCTAATTTGGCTACAGTTCTAAATTGTTCTGTGCAAATCATGAAACTTCTCTGTTCCTGCTTCACCATTTGTGAAATAAAGATTGTCAAACTGACGTGACACTGAATGGTGATGAGTACAAATGAACTGAAGTTCCAAGAGTCCTTTGAAAATTATTGTATATTTAATATAGGTGAAGTATTGGTTGAATGCATTGGATAAATAAAATGATTTTACAAAAAGTCTGAAAATATAAAATAATTAGTTTGAAAAAATATTACTTCATTAAATATTGTTAACATTAGTGAAATATACACGTAATCCATTTGCTAAGAGCTTGGACTTTGGGATCAGGCATGATTGTATTTAATCTGCATCATGGCTCTGCTATACTGTGACATTGAACCAGCTATCAAGCCTCTCCAAGCTGTATGGTTATATGTTCCTGTTCTATAAAATTGGGAGCATAGTAATGCCTGGATCATAGAAAAATATGTTAATTAGTTGTCAAGAAACATATTGTAGGTCCTTAAAGGTACGAACTGAAAACTTGATTAGCCTTTCCCTGCTTCAGAGAAATAAAGGTAGAAATGAGGTATGTGTTGGGAGAGGAGACACTTCTCAAGTATAACCAGACTTAGAATCTGTAGGGTTTATTTGGCTGTGCACATTTGAAAATCATTAAATATCTTTATTCTTTCTATAATTAATTATTTCTGGACTTTAAACATATCTTTTTAGGACTAATGATGAAAACTTGAATTCTTTGTTAAAACATCTTGTGTTCTACAATGCTAAAATGAGGGTGAGAGAAAGAGTATGGACAAATTGAACTGTTCCTAAGAATACAGTGGACAAGACAACCAGGAAAAAGGAACAGCAACACTTTCCCAACACAAAACACCTTGGCTATATAATTTAAAAAAATAAAACAGATAAGAAAAACAGCAATCTTTTCAAAACCATGGTCTTTTGTACAAAAGTAAAGGATATCTTTAGAGACCAAAAATAAAGTGTGACTCAAACCCAGAGAGGTAGTGAGTGGGGCTGTGACTGGCTTGAGGGCATCTGCCAATGCTAGTGACTTAGAGCACTTGTTTTTCACTCGTATGAAATAAAACCCAAGGGCTCAGACAAAGTATGTTGTCAAATCGGAAACAACCAATATAAGGCCAGGACCCCTGAATAGCTACACTCTCACTGAAAAATTAAAAAAAAAAACTACCCTAAATAAAAAGGTGCTTTGGAAACTTGGTTTGTCCTGTCAGAGATCCTAGAGAGAGGAAAACGTAAAGTATCCCCTGAGAATTCATAATATTCTGTTCCTCAAGTGAGTTGATGGCCCAGAGTCTCACTACCTGTAGGCTTAAAAAACTCCACATAAAAATTTATTTTGGAGAGATCCCAGGTTGGAAGTTTCCTTAGGCCCTTCACAGAACCAAGCAAAAATTCTCTCTGAGGGGACACACTAACAAATCAGTCCTTAAAATACCTCCACAAATAAATGACTGATAAACATGACTGCATAATTAAAAATTACAAAACACACAAAGAAACGAGTGTCATGAGAAACAGCGGTAAATACAACTAGCAGAATCAGACCCACAAAGATTTTAATTATTAGAATTATCTATATAGAACATAAAGTAATATATGCAAATAAATAAAGAGGGAATTGAAAATATGGGTGAGGAATGAAAGACTGAAGCATTTGAAAATGACCCAAACAGA
This sequence comes from Colobus angolensis palliatus, assembly GCF_000951035.1. NCBI lineage: Eukaryota > Metazoa > Chordata > Mammalia > Primates > Cercopithecidae > Colobus > Colobus angolensis. Next base: position 3,297,059 of record NW_012114600.1, on the reverse strand, counting down.
ACTTTTAGGAAAAAAATTTTAAATGATTGAAATGAACAGTTCAGTTGTGGATTAAAGAGCATATCAGACAAAGATAGAGAATATGTTTAATATGTTTTTAAATGTAAGCAAACGTGTCATATTGAACAACTACCATAATGATTTCTTTCTGAAAAATAAGCAAGTGTTAATAAAAGTCAAGTGGAACTGAAATTCTGGAAAAATTTCCATAAAGGTTGGGAAGGAGTTATGAGAGTTAAATGATCACAAATGTTTTGAATTGGTGGAGTAGAATGGTGATATTGATTAGTTCAATTTTGCTAATTTAAGTATGCAGACTGAAATTGCTAGGACAACTTCCTAGTGAATAGAAATCCAAACCAATATAGAAGAAAGGAAGAAATGAAATGAAAATAAAATCTCAGGGCTGGGTGTGGTATAATCCCAGCACTTAATTCCACTTAATCCCAGCCTGTAATCCCAGCACTTTGGGAGGCTGAGGCAGGCACATTGCTTGAGCTCAGGAGTTTGAGAACATGGGGAAACCCTGTCTCTACAAAAAATACAAATATTATTCGGGCATGGTGGCATGGCACACACCTGTAGTCTCAGCTACTTGGGAGGCTGAGGCAGCAGGGTCACTTGAACCCAGGAGGCAGAGGTTGCAGTGAGCCAGGATTAAGACACTGTACTCCAGCCTGGGTGACAGAGGAAGACCCTGTCAAAAATAAAATAAAATCTCAGTTAACCTGAAAGAAAGCACAAAGAAAAGTTTGAGCAAAGGAGCATATAAAATGAAGTGGTAGAAAAAATTCTGTTAGGGCCGGGCGCGGTGGCTCAAGCCTGTAATCCCAGCACTTTGGGAGGCCGAGACGGGCAGATCACGAGGTCAGGAGATCGAGACCATC
>NW_012114600.1:3280665-3296109 GCF_000951035.1 Colobus angolensis palliatus | reverse complement strand
AACCTGGGAGGCGGAGCTTGCAGTGAGCTGAGATCCGGCCACTGCACTCCAGCCTGGGCGACAGAGCGAGACTCCATCTCAAAAAAAAAAAAAAAATTCTGTTAGTAAGCACAATTAATGTAATTTTTCTGTTAAAGAGCAAAGATTAGCAGGCTAGCTTAAAACATTTCCATCTATATGCTGTGTATTAGTTTTCTACTGTGCATAACAAGTTACCATAAACTTAACAGCGTTAAACAAGACGCATTTGATAGCTCACTCTTCCGTAAGTCAAAAGTCTGTGTGGGCTCCACTAGGTTCTCACAAATCTGAAATCAATTATTGGCCAGACTTGGCTCTTTCCTGGAGGAGCCAGGGAAGAACCTGATTTCCAGCTCATTCAACTTGTTGGCAGAATTCAGTTGCTTTTGCCTGTAGGGCTGAGGTCCCTGTTTCCTTTCTGGAAATGGCCCTGGCCACCCTAGGTCTTTTCAAATTGTCTCTTCCATGACAGCAAAGGAGACCATCTCTGCACTGAATCCCTTTCTAGCTTCCAATATCACTGATTTCTACTGCTTTTGAAGGGCTCATTTGAGTAAATTAGGACCACCCAATAATCTTTCTTTTGCTGCTCATCACAGTCACAGGTTCCACCCAGAACTAAAGGGAAGGAGATTTCACAAGAGCAAGGGCCATAGGAGGTCATTCTCGGAGTTCCATCTGACATATACTCTTCTCAGAGTCATGTTTAACACATAAAGTAATAGAATATTTGAAGGTTAATGCCTAGAAAACATATACCAGGAAAATATGACCTAAAACAAAGTTGATATAGTTATATTGCTATCTAGCAAAACAGACTTTTGACAGGAAACAAAGCATTTTTAGGATTAAAAAGAGATACCGCATAATGAACGTGTAACAATTTTAAACTTGTATGTACCATATAATATACTTTCAAAATTTATAAAGAATAAATTAGGTTGGATGTGGTAGCTCATGCCTGTAATCTCAACTACTGGGGAAGCTGAGGCAGTAGGATCACTTGAGGCCAGGAGTTCGAAACCAGCCTGTGCAACATAGCAAGACCCTGTTCCTAAAATAAATAAATAAATAATTAACTGGGCATAGTGACACACACTTGTAGTTCAAGCTACTTGAAAGCCTTAGGCAGAAGGACTGCGTGAGCCCAGGAGTTCAAGGCTGCAGTGAGCTATGATTTGTGCCACTGCACTCCAGCCTGGGCAACAGAGCAGAACCATGTCTCATTAAAAAAAAAAGAAAGAATAAGTTGGCAGAATTTGATGATTGTTAAACCTATCATCATAGTGCTTATGGTAGAAAAGAAAAAGCACTGAAATGAATAGCCTAAGCATTTAGCATTAAGAATTTAGAAAAACAAAAGAATGGGTAAATTAGTAAAAAAATATATTAGGAAGCAAATAAAGATATAAGCAGAATTAATAAAAATAAAGGTACTATATAGAGGATTGAAATATACAAAATTTTTTATCTGAAAGGCTAATAAAACTAATATAATATTAATCAAGATTAAAAGTACAAATAAACCATGTGAAAAATAAACTATCAACAGCAATGCAGCAGAGATCAAAGATATAACCATATGCTTCAATATAGAAAAATATCAGAAAAGTAAAATGAAAATATCTTGGATATGTAATTACATCAGATATTTTAACAAAACAACAGAAAATGAAATGGTTTGACTAAAATACTTTTACTTTGTGTAATCTTAAAAATATGTCCTAAAGCCAATATTTCACTTATATTTAAAATAAAAATATTTGACTTTATTTTTAGACACTGAATGCTAAGTAGGATTTCTTTTTACAAAGGTATACATTTCGGTCATTGCTTTTAAATTTCTAAGTTTTCTATTATGAATATAACTGAAACACTCAGTCCATAACATTATAATTCTGTTTTCAAGCAACAATAAAAGATAGAAACAATGCTTGCTCAAACTTATAAGCCATGTTACTGGATAGTTCCCTTACTTTTTAATCTCTCACATTCTGAAAATGGTTATGGTTACGTCAGATGGTTGAGTTACCAGTCTTTTCTTGGACTTGCCATTTCCTAACATTAGAAACAAATGTCAAGCCTATAAGTTATCTTCCACACATTAGCCTACAGATTTGGGTTTGTCACCCTATAGAGCTGGCTGAACCATTTTGATAAGTGGTATTATACAAACAATATGGCAGGCTGCCTGGTGGTGCAGGATCTGGGTGACTGAGCCAACTCCTTTGGCTCCATCATTAGGGATAGCATGTAGTAGCCATTTCATTTAAAAAACTGGAAAGCTGAGGATCTTTAAGATGAGATTTATTTTCCCTTTGAGAAAATATTTGCTTTTTTTGTGTGTTCCAAGGGCTCCTTTGTGGATAATATATTTTATGACCACATTTCTGAAAACATGCTTTATTTTTCTTTCTATTAGCATTCCATCCCTGTATACATTTTCAGAGTCATTATATTACGGTATATTGTACGTAATTACTTTATCTAGTAATGATCAGTTATCCATGTTAACAAAGCAGAGACGGTATGCATCCTGAAAGCTACTCATTCTTTCAGGCAAAAATAAATGCTCAATCATATAATATTGGGCTAATATTGTTTTATAATTTAGCCACCTGTAAGGAATAGCATGCTAGAAGATGGTGTACATTTTTTTTCTTTCTTCTGGCTTCTTGCTCAGCAAAACCAGTGATCATTCTCTTGTTTTCCATTTATTCTAAATTACAATTCAATGTGGTGGAAAGCAAATCATACTGGGGCACATCATATTTATTTTGTATTTGTTAACACACTTTTTGAAACTCTGCAGAACTTGCCTGGAAAGGTACTTTTTAATTGTGTATTTCTGTATTCAGATGATTCAGATGTCTTTCTCTAAATGCTTCTATATTCTGAGACATGCCCAATTTCCTTACTTAATAATATAACAGTCCATCACTCATTGTAAATCAGTAGGGATCCAGCAATAAGGTGCAATACATCACAAAAGCAGGGCAGGCTATCATTGAGATAATAAGCAGGTGCATTAATATTCATGCATTATGAAATCCTGGTTGTGCCTCTAAAATGCTGCAGAATACATTCCAGGTTTAATGTTCACCAGTAGATGTTTGCAGTGATTTTTAAGATACTTCTTGTGGCAATTTATTCAAGACATCACTAGGTGATTTAGGAAACTTTCATCTGCAGTTTCCATTCACTTAATTGTATACTCAACTAATGTTCCTCAGTGAGTATGCACAATCCTTTCTGGTTAGCCTTTGGGTTGTTCTTTGTCTCAGTTGGAAGTGATGTTGTGTAAGATGGATCATATATGTGTGTCTGTGTGTGTGATGTGCTGTGTATGGTTGGAATAGGAAGGGCAGCAAAAGGGGGGCAAAACTACATACATACATCCTATACAGTACAGTATTTACATAGTGTCAAAGACATGAAATTTAGACTTTGTTTCCATCTCAGTGTAATGTAAGCGGATGCATAAGAAAATAATGCTATGCTACAGTGGATGCAAAATTACCAACAAAGCAGGGCCACCGCAAAGGATGTTTGTATTGCCTATTCCATAAGAAAAGTTAGGACCTCAAATAATAAATGAGAAAAATTAACCAGAAGCTCTTTATCTGTCATGATGATATTGGGTTTATTACTGTTGTTAACATTCTGTGTACATAGGATGGACACACACCCAAAATTCGTTCAGATGTTAGGACAAATGATGTCAGACTTACCCCAAGAGGGTATAAAAGGTTTATTTCATAAGTAGCAAGGCTTTCTGGGGAGAGCATGGAGGCTCCCAGGCAGATCTGAAAATGACTTGAGCCAGGGCCTAGAAAGGAAACTGGTTTGGAATTTTTATGGTGTACTTGGAGTGAAACCAGGGTGAGGGTTTCCATACATGGTTTAAATTTCCTGCTGGTACCAAAGGAAGGGGCACCATAGTTTTCGTATCAGTTTTCTCAAGTGTCAGGCAGAAAGGGAAGAAGGAGGGGTGAGGCTTAAAAGTTATAAGCAATCAAACATCAAAAAAATGGAGTCATTTTTCATACTAAGTTATGATGATGTTGGGAGAAACTTTGGGAAATATGACTGCAGTGTGTTTAGGACTTTATCAATATGCTTAGAAGCAGAGAAGTAAAATGAACAACTTGAAGAAATACTGGAGCCCTGTTGTTCACCTCACCTCCTCTGCAATTTAAATTCTGACATTTTCTGGTTGGTAACCAATGTCCCAACACTCTTAGTCAGTGCTCATGTCCTTCATCATGATAAAGAGTCTTTCCTCTTGGCCTGTGTATGTGAAGATGTTCTCATTTTGATGTTGGCTTTGGCTATTGGTAAATCAATATATCCTGAACCATATTCCATGGGCAGTAAAAGTTCTCAAACATTAGATCTGCTTTTACAAATTAAAAGAAATTCAGTATCTTTCCATCCTGTCACTGAATAAGCCACCATAGGAAATTTCAAAGCATATGTTAAATTATGGTTTTTTTTTTAATATTGAAAGCTTGGCATTAATTGGCTATGCATACTGAGAAAGTGCCAAATACTTGCTTATAATTTCACCTAAAGTATTTTTCCTAATGTGAACCAGTATATGACCACAATATACTGACCAATACATGACCACATTTTCCTCAATGAAATTGAATAAAATGATATCAACCAAGTCAGGAAAACAATATTTCAGTGGTGGGACAATTCTTCCCTAATTGTCTCAATTGATTTTCTTAGTTGCACAAGGAACTAAAAGAATGTTGGCCATGATAACAATTATACCAGGACGTTTATTGAAGTATTTAAAAGATAATTAAGGAAATCTATGAAAATCCTATTTCTGGTGGCATATGTTGCTGTAATTTTCATGAGATGGGAGACGCTACCAATGTGGGACTGTGATATTACTATTATCTTTAAGAGAAGAGATGAAAAATCTACTGACTAAATGCTGTTAAAGAATACTTAGCAGCCGGGCGCGGTGGCTCATGCCTGCAATACCAGCATGTTAGGAGGCCGAGGCGGGTGGCGGGTGGATCACCGGAGGTCAGGAGTTCGAGACCAGCCTGGACAACATGGTGAAATCCCATCTCTACTAAAAATACAAAAATCAGCGGAGTGTGGTGGCACGCACCTGCAATCCCAGCTGCGTGGGAGGCTGAGAGGAGAATCGGCTTGAAACCGGAAAGCAGAGGTTGCAGTGAGCTGAGATCGTGCCACTGTACTCTGGCCTGGGTGCCAGAGTGAGACTCTATCTCAAAAAACAAAAAACAAATAAAAGAAACAAAGAACCCCTTAGCATTCCATTTATGAAACACTTTTCATGTTTCATATATGTTATAAAGATAGGTGGTCATATAAACCCAATGTTTAGTTTACCACATATACTGAATATTAAACAAAACCTTTCTTCAGAATTATCTCTCAAAAGAGCTGAAACGGTTTTATGTTGAAACTCTTACAAAATCTCCTATTACATTTATTTTATCTTGAACAAAGTTGTATTTGCGGAAGACATTAATAGAAAACATTGTTAATTAAAAACTGGCTTTGAATGTTATTTAGGTCATCTGATGGATACTGTTAAAAAAGGAAACAAGCCTCTCATGGATATACTAATTATTTTGGGTGATAGATGCTCAAATTTGCCAAAAATCTGTGTCATTGTAAATGGGCCTCTCAGAAATCACTTTAAATAATAATTCAGAAATTTTGTTTTAAAATAGATTTTGGCAATCAACCAAAAGAACACAGAGAACAGGAATCAAATATGCTAACTTTATATTAAGACTAAGTGACATATCTAACTCTGAATCACAGTCTATAATGGAGGGTTCCCAAATGCAGTGATGGTCAACTACATTTCAAGACAATGAAAAGAGGAAGCATGATAGTTGCTGATCAAAGGCAAAGTTGGTAAAGGACAGTTCTTCAAGGTAGGTGCCAGACTCTAAAAGCCCTGGCACAATGCGGGTAGGGTGTGCCGGCTGAGTCGGTCCTACCACCCCTCAACATGAGCCTCTTGGATACAGAAAGTCTGGAAAAAACTGACATCATTCAGATGTCAATCGGTCCCAAAGGAACTAGCATGAGAATTTTTTTACTAAGAAGAAAAAAGGAAGAAAATGATAGGAAAATCCAGCAGAAGTTGGAAGAGTCCTCCACTAGAAAATGCTACCAAGGACGAGAGGAAAATGGTGACCAAACATATTATATTGAATTTTTTAAAAATTAGGGAAGTAATTGCCTTTTAAAATAGGGTTTCAAAGCAATGGTACAAGAATTCAGAGAGGGTGATGTGAGACAATAGAAGATGAAATAAAAGATGGTGGACTCAGGAAAGAAACATGGAAGAAAGAAAATTAGATAAATAAAGGTCAAATTGAAATCTCTACAAATATTACTGGACACACTCCAAAATCCTCAGTATAGGTCCTAACTCAGTGAACAAAATTAAAAGCTAATAAGGAATGTAGACATAGGGGACAGAGAAAACCAGCATATACATAATTGTTGTCCCCAAAAAATAGAACTAAAGTAATGGAAAATAAAAGTCATGGATTAGGATAAGATTCCAAAAAGACGGAACAGAACAAAGGAAAACTTGAATTCTTTGATTGAAAGGGCAAATCATGCCTAGAAAATTGACACAAATCAATAAACTTAGCAAAATTATTATACTCAAAATATAAAAAGAATACTTTATAAAACTAATTTACCTGGAGAGATGGAAAAAAAATAATTTCAGGTTCAGTTTTCTCACTTCTTAGCATCAACAATGTTAAGGCAATAAAGGAATGCCTCTAGTTTCTTAGGGAAAAAATGTGACCCAATAATTTTAAACTCAGCCTAATTATTGGCCAAGTATTTTAAAAATAAGCAGTTTGGTTGTAGGCTATATCGTTCTCTTGCCAATTTAGTTTTAGGGTCAAGTTTAAAAGAAATGCATAACTTCCAATTATAAAGCAGAACATAGAAATATTCCCAAATCCTAAGAACATAAAAATTACATATAGTGTAAGAAAGTAAAGTATTTTTATTTTCTCATTTTTTATAGATGAGGAGTGAAGATATCATTAAAGGTGATAAATAAAATAGGAATATAAGATATTCAAAGAGTTAAATATGTTAATAGGAAAAATAATAAAATAAGGTAGTGAAGGGAAAGAAGACAGAGCGGGAGGAAGCAGAAATAAAATTTTCCTATCCATGCTCATAGTATGGAGTAAGTAAAATCTAAATAAATAGGAAATATTAATACATGCCTAAATGAAGTTTAATTATAAAGATAATAATTAGAACAAAATAGAAACCTTTCATATTTTAGAAGAATACACATAAAAAAGTATGTTGGTTCTTTGATGCCTAGTTTTTGAGTATTTTTAACATGAAGGCATGTTGAATTTTATCAAAAGCCATTTCTGCATCTATTAAGATGATCATGTAGTAACTGTTTTTAATTCTGTTCATGTGATCCAATAAATGGATCATATTTATTGATTAGCATATAATGAACCAAACTTGTATCCTAGGAATAAAGCCTACTTGATTGTGGCAGATTAGCTTTTTGATATGCTGCTGGATTTAGTTGCTAGTATTTTGTTGAAGATGTTTGTGTGTATGTTCATCAGGGATACTGGCCTGCAGTTTTCTTTTTTCGTTGTGACTCTTCAAGGTTTTGGTATGACAATGATGCTGACCTCATAGAATGAGTTACAGAGATATTCCTCTTCCTTGATTTTTGGAATAATTTAAGTAGGATTGGTACTAGCTCTTCTTGTATGTCTGATAGAATTTGGCTGTGAATCCATCTGGTCCAGTACTTTTTTGGAAGTGGTAGCATTTTTTTTTTTCTTTTTTTTTTGAGATGGAGTCTTACTGTGTCGCCCAGGATAGAGTGCAGTGTCGTGATCTCCACTCACTGCAACCTCTGCCTCCAGGGTTCAAGCAATTCTCCTGCCTCAGCCTCCTGAGTAACTGGGATAACAAGTGTGTACCACCACGCCTGGATTTTTTTTTTTTTTTTTTCGTATTTTTAGTAGAGACAGGGTTTTGGTATGTTGGCCAGGCTTGTTTCAAACTTTTGACCTCAGGTGATCTGACCATCTTGGCCTCCCAAAGTGCTGGGATTATAGGGGTGAGCCACCACACATGGCCTTTGTTGTTGTTGTTGGTAGGATGTTTTATTACTGATTCCATGTTGAAATTTGTTTCAGTCTTTTCAAGATTTCAATTTCTTCCTGGTTCAATCTTGGGAAGTTATATGTTTCAGGAATTTATCCATTTCTTCAAGTTTTTCTAACTTCATACACAGAAATGCTTACAACAGTCTCTAAGGTTTTTCTCTATTTCTGTGGGGTCGGTGATAATGTCCCTTTTGTCATTTCTAATTGTGTTGATTTAAATCTCTTTTTAACTTAATCTAAGTAGTACTCTATCAATCTTGTTTACTCTCTTGAAGAGCCAACTCTTTGTTTTGTTCATCTTTTGTATGGATTTTCATGTCTCAAATTTGTTCATTTCAGCTCTGGTTTTGGTTACTTCATTTCTCCTGGTAGCTTTTTGGTTGGTTTTCTCTTGTTTTTGTAGCCCTCTAGGTGTGATGTTAGGTTGTTAATCTGAGACCCTTTTAACTTGATGTAGGTGATTAGCACTATTTCCAGTTAACACTGCTTTAGCTGTGTCCTAGGGATTCTGGTGTGCTGTTTCTTTGTCTTCATTTGTTTCATAGAACTTTTTATTTGTGCCTTAATTTCATTCTGTACCCAAATGTCATTCAGGAGCAGATTGTTTAAGTTTTATTTAATTGTATGGTTTTGATACATCTTCTTGATACTGATTTTTATTTGTATTATTCTGTGGTTTGAGAGTGTAGTTGGTATGGTTTTTCTGTTTTTGAATTTGTTGAGAATAGCTCTATGGCCAAGCATATGCTTGATCTTAGAGTATGTGTCATGTGCAGCTGAGAAGAATGTATATTCTGTAATAAAAGCCATCTATGGCAAACCCACAGCTAACATCATGCTTAAGGGGCAAAATGTGGATGCATTCCCCCTGAGACCAAGAACAAGAAAAGCATACCCACTCTCACCACTATTATTCAAAATAGTACTGGAATTCCTAGCCAAAGCAATCAGGCAAGAGAAAGAAATAAAAGACCCCCAAACAGGAAGAGAGGAAGTCAAATTCTCTGTCTTCACAGACAATATGATTCTATACTTAGAAAACCCTAAAAGGCTCCTAAACTGATAAACAACTTCTGTAAAATTTCAGGATACAAAATCAGTGTACAACAATCAGCAGCATTTCTGTATGTCAGTAATGTCCAAGCTGAGAGCCAAATCGAGAACACAAGCTCATTCACAATAGCCTCAAAAAGAAAAAATACATAGGAATACAGCTAACCAGGCAGGTGGAAGATATATCTACAATGAGAATTAGAAAACACTTTTGAAAGAAATCAGAGATGCCACAAATGAATGGATAAGCATTCTATGTTCATGAATAGGAAGAATCAATATTGTTAAAATTGTCATATTTTCTGCAGCAATTTACAGATTCAGTGCTATTTCTACCATTTTTCACAGAATTACCCATAGTCTATTCTAAAATTCATATGGAACAATAAAAGAGCCCAAACAGCCAAAGCAATCCTAAGCAACCAGCACAAAATCAGCAGCATCACACTACCTGACTTCAAACTACACTACAAACCTATAGTAACCAAAACAGCATATTGGTACAAAAACAAATACAGAGACCAATGGAACAGGTTAGAGAACCCAGAAATAAAACCATACACCTATAACCATCTACAACCATCTGATCTTCAACAAAGTTGATAATAACAAGCAATGGGGAAGGGACTTGCTATTAAATAAATGGTGCTGGAATAACTGGCTAGCCATATGCAGAATGAAACTGATCCCTTCCTTTCACTGTATACAAAGATCAACTCAAGATGGATTAAAGACTTACATATAAGATCTAAAATGATAGAAACCCTAGAAGAAAATATAGGAAACACCATTCTGAACACAGGCATTGACAAAAATTTTATGATGAAGTTCCCACAAGCAATTGCAACAAAAACAAAAATGGACACGTGGGACATAATTAAACTGAAGAGCTTCTGCCCAGCACAATAAACTATCAACGGAGTAAATGAACAACCTATGTGATATGGTTTTGCTGTGTGCTCACCCAAATTCACCTTGAATTGTAATAACCCTCACATGTCAAGGGAGGTGCCAGTGGAGATAATCATGGATTCAGTTTCCCCCATACTGTTCTGGTAGTAGTGAATAAGACTCACGAGATCTGATGGTTTTATAAATGGGAGTTCCCCTGGACAAGCTCTCTTGTTTGTTACTGTGTATGTCATACTTTTGCTTCTCCTTTGCCTTCTGCCATGATTGTGAGACCTCCCCAGCCATGTGGAACTGTGAGTCCATTAAACCTCTTCCTTTATAAATTACCCAGTCTCGGGTATGTCTTTATTAGCAGTGTGAGAACAGATAAATACACTACAGAATAGGAGAAAATATTTGCAAAATATCCATCTGACAAAGGTCTAATAGCCAGAATTTATAGGGAACTTAAATAAATCAACAAGCAAGAAAACAAATAATCTCATTAAAAAATGGACAAAGGACATGAGCAGACACTTATCAAAGGAACACATACACATGGCCAACAAGCATATATGTATATAAAGCTCAGCGTCACTAATCATTAGAGAAATGCAAATCAAACTGCAATGAGATACCATCTCACACTAGTTAGAATGGCTATTAAAAAGAAAAAGAAATGACAGGTGCCAGCTAGGCTGCAGAGAAAAATGAATGCCTATACACTGCTGGTGGGAATGTGAGTTCAGCCACTGTGAGAAGCAGTTTGGAGATTTCACAAAGAACTTAAAATAGAACTAATATTTGACCTACCAATCCCATTACTGGGCATATACCGACATCCGCTCGGTCATGGAGACCCTAACCCAGTGGTGCAGGAGCAATTAAGACAAAGACACAGAACTAGAGTGCAGAGTGGGAATCAGGGGGCTGACAGCCTTCAGAGCTGAGGGCCATGAACAAAGTTTGACCCACATATTTATTGACAGCAAGCCAGTGATAAGCATTATTTCTATAGATTATAGATTAGCTAAAAGCATTCCTTATGGGAGACAAAGGGACAGGCTCTGCCTTGTTATCTGCAGCAGGAACATGTCCTTATGGCACAGATCACTCATGCTATTGTGTGTGGTTTAGGAATGCCGTGAGTGGTTTTCCACCCTGGGTGGGCCAGGTTTTTCTTGCCCTCATTCTAGTGAACCAGTAACCTCCAGTGTGAGCGTCATAGCCATCACGAGCATGTCACAGTCCTGCAGAGATTTTGTTTATGGCCAGTTTCTCATGGCCTGTTTATGGCCAGATTTGGGGGCCTGCTCCCAGCAGGCATATGCCTAAAGGATATGAATTGTTGTACCATAAAGACAAATGCATATAGATGTTTATTACAGCACTATTCACAATAGCAAGACGCGGAATCAACCTAAATGCCTATCAGTGGTGGACTGGATAAAGAAAATATAGTGCATAAATACCATCAAGTACTATGCAGCCATAAAAAATAATGAAATCATGTCCTTTGCAGCAACGTGGATGCAGCTGGAGACCATTATCCTAAGCAAATTAATAAAGGAACAGAAAACCAAATACTGCATATTCTCACTTATAAGTGGGAACTAAACATTGAATATACGGAGGGACAATGATGGGAACAACAGACACAAGAGCCTACTTGAGTGGGGAGGGTGAGAGGAGGGTGAGGATCAAAAACTTGCACCTATCAGATACTATGCTCACTACCTGAGTGATGAAATCTTTTGTACACCAAACTCCAGTGACACACAATCTACTCATGCAACAAACCTGCACGTGTACTCCCTGAACCTAAAATAAAAGGCACAACAATTTTTAAAAAGGCATGGTGGATGACTAAAGCAAGAAGAAACTATCTCAACAGTTTTATATGTGCTAATATTGAATGATGTCAATATATTGTTAAGTAGAAAGAAATAAAATGACATACTAGCAAATAAAATTTTATCTATTATGTTCATTAATATCCTTTATGTATATGCTTGTTTATTGATAGAATAACACTTGTTTATCTTAAATGATACTCCACAAGTTAGTGGCTACCTCAAGAGTGATGCTACATACCCATAGTTTGGCCTTGTAGCCCTCATAAATCAATATTTTACATAAGTATCACATGCTTAGCATACAACCATATCAAATATGACTTTAGATATAGTATATGTAGTACCTGCATGGGAATTAGCTTGTAATCAGGCTAAGAAGATAAGAATGGCAAAAGTAGAGAATCACACAGAATGTCAATTAATACTCAGTTTTGTCACACAAGTATTTTATGAAGCCCTCTTAGAAGACTGCAGCATTCAGTGACCTCCTTCCCTTTGATTTTAAATAGCAATTGTAGACTGTATCATACTGTAACATTAAATTATGTCTTTATCATTTTCTAATAGTTCAGTATATGATACTCTTGTCTTTATAGAAAAGATTGTCAAATCCTTCGACTCTAAATCCATTTGTGTGATATATTACTGATATAAAGCAAAGTGACTGGAGAGAAATCTCAGATATGAACAATAACACACCAATAATTATTATACCACCTGCTAATATATATATTTTGTGCTCATAGGTGATTAATAAGAAAACAAGGCACAGAGAGGTTAATTACATTGTCCTAAATTAAAAAAAAAAAACCTACTAAGAGATATATTTAGGGTTAGAACCCAGGCAGGCTGACTCTGGAAATAGTGCACATAATGGTATAATAGATGGTGACCTTGCTCTGTTATTTAACCTCATTGACTTCTCTTCCTCCATTGCTAAAAGGTGGAAAATAATGACTTACTTTACAAAGCTGCTGTGATGCTTAATAAGAAAAATCCATTAACAGCTTTGTAATCCATGAAGCTGTATAGCCAATGTGAAGTATAACTGTCATCATTGCTATATTCATGCTGTTGTTAACCGGCATCATACAGGCTCACCTCACAGGAAAGCAAAGATTTCACTTAGATTTCTGTAGAGATAGTTTTTTTTAACAATCATTTACTGACTTTTAAACCTCAAAATGCATGTTTTTGCTGAGATTGCACAATATCTGTGTTCTCAAATAAGTTATATTCTACTGAAAAAGATTATCTGATAAGCCATGATGTGGTGAGTGCCATAATGAGGTTCTGAGTTCTGTACAGGGACCTAGTAGAGAGGAAAGGGGAAGGGAAGGATTTTGAGACTCAAAGAGTTAAGCACATTTCTCCCAGCATAGAAAGATTTGCAATTTCAAATTCTAATACCTGCCTGTGAGAGAGGCATTCACAGGTTTTGTGTATTTATGCTACACAGAAACCTCATGGCATTGTCTTTAGTCTCCCTTTCCGGCATCTTTTCCCACAAAGACTGTCCTTGACCAACACCAGAAATGAATTTGATTTCTCTAATGCAGGAGATAATTGGATTTTTCTTTATGGAATGCATCCCTTTAATGACTGTCTCTGCTCCTGCCAATTTAGCTGCAAGTGACCTGACATTGATCTGATGATATGACTTAAAATAAAGAGTTTGAGCTGGAGGTGACAAAGATCAGCTGCCCAGCATCTGAAAGAATGTTTTTTTGCTTCATCTCATCATTTTCCTGAGAAAATGCTTTATCCTTGAATGTCATTTTTACAAAACATGCAGCTGTAATAATTGGTCATACAGCAGCAGATTGCTTCCTTCTAGAAAATATAATAAGTATTTCCCAGAAAGTGCCCTGGAGAAAACATTGAAAATTGAATAAAACCCACCCAGTAATCATTCTGTTCCTTGGAAATATTTATTACCATGTTGATTCTTTCTGGAACAGGATAAATATTACTGAAGAGAATTAATTAAATCTTTTAAAAGTCTGATGCAACAAGAAATATTTATTAACGTATTTATTCATGTAACCTTTAGGTTTTGTTAAAATATTTGACATGAGACCTGTTATTAAAGAAGGTTATAAAGGTACAGTGGCTGAAATTGTATTTGGAAAAAATAACAATTTTTTCCTCAAGAGGAGTTATGATATAAAGCTCTTTTTATTCCTAAGAGTATGTGAGATTTAAATTTCTCTGTTTTCACCTTTATTTTTTTTTCAGTAACAATGTAATTCACTTGATTCATAGTTAATTTTTATTCTATCATCTTCCCTTTACTCCTTTTGATAAGTATCATGAATCATTTTGATGGGAAATACTATCCATGGGCATTAGTTTGAGTGAGAAAATATAATCCTGTAATTTAAAAGGATCAAGAAGAAAATAAACATGAAAAAATAATTGATGAACTAGTTTCCCTTTAAAAATAAGTAAAAAAGGTTTTCCTTTTTGAATTCTTAATATTAGTTGCATTCACATTGATGGTAATTGACAGTTTAAAGAGAAATAAACTGAAAGTTTATATTAAAACCATGCATGATTGTTGAATCTTTTTTTATTCAACAACGAAGCCACATCATGTGAAATTATTGTAGGCCCTATGTTAGATAGAGCCTACATAAATCTGTAGTGTTACTCAGTGAAGGGGAATGGACTATCTTTGGTTCTCATCAACCAAGAGAATGTTGGGAACTCTATTCCTAGAAATGACATTGAGAAATAATATGAAGAATTAATATCAGATCTTTCCTGTAAACTAGAATCCTTATCCACCATTCTCATTGTGTCATCTAAGTGAGCATGTGAAGCAGTGACATGCTGGTGAATGTTTCCAGAGACCATTTTGGATATCCCTGCTTGAGAGTTGATGTGCCTTCTACAGGAAGTCCAGTACTAATGAAGGGGTCACTGATCTAACAGGACTCCCCACTGAATCACCATCTTTCATCATAAATGATTAAATTTCACCCATTTCAAGGCCACTGTTGAAAGCTACACTTAAATGCAAGGATAAAGCTTTAAGCACAAGAGAAAAATTTATTTTAGTGGATAATGAAAATTCTCTCATACTCAATGCAATAAACCTCATTTCGTTTCTGTTTTTATAATTTTGAATCTATCTTGTCTGAATTTGAACATTATTAATTAAAATCATAAGTATTGGAATAGTGTTCTTTTCTCTTGAAGGGAAGGCAGATTTTCTGGAAATGGGAAACATGCATGTGTATAACATACACACACAATTATGTAACACTTTTTTAAAGGAAATTTATTCTCCATCCTCATTGGATTTTTAAAATACCTTTCTAATAGATGAACTATTTTTTTTTTTAATTATACTTTAAGTTCTAGGGTACATGTGCATAGCGTGCAGGTTTGTTACATATGTATACTTGTGCCATGTTGGTGTGCTGCACCCA
>NW_012114600.1:3273107-3274619 GCF_000951035.1 Colobus angolensis palliatus | reverse complement strand
CAGCTGGCCAGCACCGATTGTCTGGCACTCCCTAGTGGGATGACCCCAGTACCTCAGTTGAAAATGCAGAAATCACACGTCTTCTGTGTCGCTCGCGCTGGGAGTTGGAGACTGGAGCTGTTCCTATTCGGCCATCTTGCTCCGCCCCTAGATTAACTATTTATGATACTTTGAGCTTCTGCTGAAATCATTAATATGTGATGTGGTAAATGAACAATGTATTTTGTTAATGGATCTTTAAAAACAGGTATTTATATCTTAATTTATTTTATCATTTCTTCTTGAGCAAATATTTTCGTCTAGTATATAAAATTCCCTTTGACATTAGAAGGGATAGAAAGATCTTCACCGTCAAGGATTTCAAAGCCTAGTGAAGAGAGAAAAAAGTATATAAGTAAGTAAAAGAGAAGGTAGAATGCATGACATGAGAAGGATGGGTCAAGAACCACCAGTTTTCTATAAGTGGGAGAGAACAGTGAAGACATCACAGTAGTAATATGACTTAGGCCTCAGAAGATGGGCAGAATCTGTGCAGGTGAGGAAAAGAGGAAGAACATTTTTAGATGAAGGCATAGAATTGTGGGTGAGAGAATGCTAGCTAATTAGAATAAATATGCTATAAAACTGGGTACGAGTAGTTTACCACACATATAGTTGGAAGAAGTAAGGAAGAGGAAGAGAGAAGATAATATTTTGATTAATGATATCACTAAAAATCTAGACATCAGGGAATGCTTGAGTTTTGGATTTAGACAAACTTTTAAATAATATAGTATTTTATTTGTTACATATGCTTTGTTTCTATGGTGATACTAATATTCAAAGGTACTTTATATAAGGTAATCTTAATATTAAAAAAATCTTAATATCTGACATGTTGAATGACTTTAAATGTGCTTATTCCGTATGTACAGTACAGTCAAATAAACTATTAGAGTTTTTAATTGAATGAAGTATATTCTAATTTTTGTTTCTGCATATGTTATAATGTTAAAATGTGTACTTTTCTATTCTCAATAGAATGTAAATTATAGGCTTATAGTTAAATCTGATTTGAAGATTTCTGAAAGTGCTAAATAAGTTCCTTTCATTGCTTCAGGTCACTGATATGATGCTTCAGGACAAACCCTATCCTGACTGGGGAAAATCCGCAAGAGCTTTCTGGAAGAAAGGAAATGTTAGGATCACTTTGTTCTGGTAGGAAATTGTTTCACTTACTTATTTCTGCCTTGCCTCATTCACTAAAGGACTTGAGTTGGGTGTAATTTTCTTTAGAGATACAGAATTCTGTCTAGAGGGAAATTTTTGGTAGTTACTAATGCTCTATTAAAACCATTATCCTAATGATTTTATGAATTAATTTCTTCTTACATATTGTGTATATTCACATTTATAAAAGAGAAGTTTTGCTAATATAGTGATACACTTAAGATTTGACCAGAGGTAGGTTTTTGATTCAGCAAAAACAAGCTGTAATTTTCATCAGTAAAATCTGATATATAAAACTGTCTC
>NW_012114600.1:3261902-3271947 GCF_000951035.1 Colobus angolensis palliatus | reverse complement strand
TCCTGACTTTTTAATGATTGCCATTCTAACTGGTGTGAGATGAAAAAATGCTTGTCAACACTGGCCATCAGAGAAATGCAAATCAAAACCACAATGAGATACCATCTCACAAATGTTCTACAGTATTTCCCCCTTACCTATGGTTTCCCTGGTTTTAGTTACCCTCGGTCAACTGTGGTCTGAAAATATTAAATGGAATGTTCCAGAAATAAACCATACATAAATTTTAAATTGTGTGCTGTTCTGAGTAGTGTGATGAAGACATTTGGATTAAGCCGAAGAGAAGCGATATGGCTTCCTTTAAGTGAAAAGGTGAAAGTTCTCTACTTAATAAGGAAAAAAAAAAAATCATACGATGAGGTTAACATATCGTAACTAAGAAATATGGTAAGAATGGATCTTCTATCCCTGCAATTGTAAAGAAGGAAAAATAAGTTTGTGCATAGGATATATAGGGTTTATACTATCCAGGACTGCAAGCATCCACTGGGGGTCTTGGAATGTATGCCCACCAGATAAGGGGACAACTGTAATTGATTATAGCTGGTGCTGGTGTATATTATCCTGTATACCTGCCTTTTGAAACAAAAGAGAAAAAAAATCTGTTTATTCTTGGATTTAATTCTGGCAGTCGATTTTTTTTAATGCAAATGCTTTAAAAATCATAGTAACTAAGTACTTGAGGAAAATATACACTCTATCTTATCTTTTGTGCTTTAGCACTATCATTAAATGTTGCTGGAGATATATGACATTTTGAACTCAATTCTTAGCAGGTAAACAAAAATGGATTTTCAATACTGTTATGAAAATTAGTATGATTTTTTAGATGGGTATTCACACCTCATCTTCATGAGTCACATGTGGCCTATGGTACTATGTAACCTCCATATTTTTTCCTATTTGTAAACTTCCCATATAGCTTTTCTGAATAATTATATTATAATTAATATAATTCAGTGCATAATTAATTAATATAAATATAATTAATATAATTAATAATTATAAGAAATATTTATTGATAGTATGTTTTACTTGAGGCAGTAGGCCAAAGACTCTACATCCTATATCTTTATTTATTTAATCATGACAATCCTGTAAGATAGGTGCTATTGTTACAGGCATAGGTCTCTGACTCCAGAGCCCTAGTTTTTAATTATTACACTAGGACTGCCTTTGTTCTAGGCGAACAAAGGATACATCAGTGTGCACATTTCCAAATGATTAATGTTAATGTTAATTCTTGTTTAGGTAGGGTGCTAAAGAAGAACATACAGTTCTTGGGAGCCTTCTTCCCTACAAAATTCTCTACAGGGGTCTTAAACGTCAGAATTTGAAAGGAGATGAACTAATATCAAATGTGTTTAAAGATGGTCTCTCTTAAAACAATATTTATTTACTATGTTTACATGTGTTTCTTACTAGTGTACTGATATGGTCTCACTCTGTATCCCCACCCAAATCTCATCTTGAATTGTAGTTCCCATAATCCCCACTTGTCATGGGAGGGACCCAGTGGGAAGTAATTGAATCATGGGGGTGGCCACCCCCTTGCTGTTCTCATGATAGTGAGTGAGTTCTCATGAGATCTGATGGTTTTATAAGGGGCTTTTCCACATTTGTTTGGAACTTTTCTCTCCTGCTGCCATGTGGAGAAGGACGTGTTTGCTTCCCCTTCAGTTGTGATTGTAAGTTTTCTGACACCTTCCCAGCCATGCAGAACTGTGGGTCATTTAAACCTCTTTTCTTTATAAATTACCCATTCTCAGGTATTCCTTCACAGCAGCATGAGAATGGACTAATACATGTATCTTCAAAGGTAGCTGATTGATGACTGTTCTCTGCTAGTTATCAAGGTCACATGTATACTATTTGCTAGGGTAAGCCATGTATTATATAGGCCCCCATGATTGTTGTCATTAGCTGTTCTTAATCATGATTGCTGTTTCAGAGGAGAGAAATCCATTAATACGATTTTTTCTTTGAACATTATCACTCAGGTCTATATATCACCGGTGTCTTACAAATGCTTTGTTTTTTATGTTTTGAGACAAAGTCTTGCTTTGTAGCCCAGGCTGGAGTGCAGTGGCGCAGTCTCGGCTCACTGCAGCCTCTGCCTCCTGGGTTCTAGTGATTCTCCTGCCTCAGCCTCCAGAGTAGCTGGGATTACAGGCATGTGCCACCATGCCTGGCTATTTTTTGTATTTTTAGTAGAGACAGGGTTTCACCATGTTGGCCAGGCTGGTCTTGAACTCCTGACCACAGGTGATCCACCCACCTTGGGCTCCCAAAGTGCTGGGATTATAGGTGTGAGCCACCGTGCCCGGCCTCAAATGGGTTTATTTTTAACATATGTGATAACATAGCCCAGTGGGTATTCTAAAATGTAGTTTAAATGCTGTAAAAATGATAATTTAATTAGTCACTGGCAAATAGATAATATTCTTAGAGAGCAAACTAAAATTCACACATTTTGTAGTCATTGTTTCTGTAAAATTTTTAATAATTAGGCAGTATATTAGAGATCGTTTTCACTATTGTATTTCAAAAGTAGTATTTCAAATCATTGCATAAAGTAACTGAAGAACAATTTAAATGCCACTTTAAAAATTTTTCCCATTTTATCCATTTCAATACATTTAGATTATCTTGACAACGGTATTCATGGTTTTAAAAAAAGAAAAGCTGATGGAAGAAGTTGAATATAGAAATTATGCAGGAAGCAAAGAAATCTTCCTTTTTGTTCATACTTTTCACATAAAAGGGATTTAGCAAGTAAAAAGGGCATTTGGTGTTTGGTTTGGTTTTGTTTTTTTAGCCCTAGGAGATAAAATACAAAACTCATTGGCGAGGTTTTAGATTAAATAAAAGATAGTATTTACATACTTTGTGTCGCCCACTCAAAAATGGATATTTTCTTTTGATTTTGCTTTAGTTAAGGAAAGAGAGATTAGTGTGAAAAAAAAATGTATGGCAGAGAAAAAAATTTGCAAAGGAAATCTTTCTTAACTTGCAGTGTGACTGCACGGGAGTTTGAGCAGCACAACATGTAATTTTGTTCTAGTAAACGTATCTCTTAACTACTTGTAGCTGCTTTAACTCACAAACGCCTGTCAGAAACTGAGTTCTTCCTTAATTTTCAGCGATAGGTGTCTCTGCGTTGAAGAAAATGGTTCCTAGTGCTTTCTGCAATTGTGCAAAGATGAGGCTGCTGTAGCACCTGGGCTTTCATATTGCAGGGGAACCTAAATAGTGACTATATTTGAAAGGTGGAAAGGGGGAATATTTATAGGTCTCTTCCAAAGCCCTTTTCCTAGCCCTTTTGATAATTAAAAAGATCAAAGATCTAAGAATCTAAATGCTATGTGAATGCCTTGTGCTCTTCTATTTTTCAGAGGCGCTACCAACAACCATTTTCACTGACTTGTGTCTGAAGGAAAAGAACAGCTACATAAAGAACAAGTAATATGATATTCATATTAGCTTCTATTCCCCTGATTTGTGTACTCTCTAGAGACACAATTTGTATGCCTTTGAAGGGAAGCATTTTAGGATGATATTTCCCAAAGGCTTAGCTTAAAAAGAAAAATAAGACAAAACAGACTTCTGTAATTAACAGAGGAATTGGTGGAAGAAGGGATTGGGAGGTCTAGTGGTCATTAGGGCTCCACAAATACTCCAGGTCTTCACCTTCCTGACATATAAGAGAATTTTACCTTTCTGCCCCCTCTGATTACATGACTTTGCTCTGACCAAGGCAAATTTTTATTTTTTTATTTATTGAGACAGAGTCTTACTCTGTTGCCCAGGCTGTAGTACAGTGGCACAATCTTGGCTCACTGCCACCTCTGCCTCCCGAGTTCAAGAGATTCTCCTGCATCAGCCTCCGGAGTAGCTGGGATTACAGGCACACACCACCATGCCTGGCTAATTTTTGTATTTTTAGTAGAGATGGGGTTTCACCATGTTGGTCAGACTGGTCTTGAACCCCTGACCTCGTGATCTGCCTGCCTCGGTCTCCCAAAGTTCTGGGATTACGGGCACGAGCCACTACTCTCAGCCAAAAGGAGCTCTTTTCTCAGTTGCAGTTGTGGAAGCTGTGTCTAGCTGGAGCCCTTGTCATTTGGATTCCCTGAATGACCAGGATAAAGCAAGCATCCTTGATAACACTGCAGACTTGTAGTTTGAGTAAGAAATAATCCACTGAGATTTAAGGACTGTTTGATACTATAGTATAAAATAACCCATTCTGATATTTACAGAATGTCATCCCTAGAAATGGGGTGCTGCCATAATGGAAAGCTGAAATTTGAGTATTAAGGGCTGGGCAGCAAATGGCAAGGAAATTGATTCTGGAAACTGGAAAGATGGTAATCTGAGCACTACTGAGTATTATAGTGGCAAGTATTATAGTATTTGAGTATTATAGTGGCAAAGCAGTTGGTAAAACTGTGGTCTGTGATGACTTGGAAGCTCCAGGAGAAGTTGGAAAGCAAAATATTCCTAATGTATTGCTGTGTGTATCTGTGTACAGCAGCTGCGTACTCTGTTCCATCCTGGTTCATAGGATTAAATTTTATGTTTTCTCTTTTGGTTGTGCAATGTTGTGTATTTTTTAAAGTACTTTCTCTACCAGTGTAATGGTTTGGATGGGGTATCTCTTAATCATAATTATCTTAATTCTTAACTGGGCAACAAATGTAGCAGCTGATATTCTTGCTGCTTTGAATATCATAGTTATTAAAGTCTAACAAAAAGGAACTTAGTTGTTTACCTCTGACCAGAGAAGAGTTAATCAACAAATGATTATTATCTTAATATACATTAAATATGGTATGGAGAGTAACATAACAATCATAAAAATACAATAAGGTAATGGAGACCTAAGAATCAGGGGAAATGACAGGCAGAAAAGTTTTGGTAATAGTGTTAGTAACTAGTAGTTTGATGTCCCCTACAGAGCAACTCATTTACCATTATTAAGTGAAAGTGAATTATTATTTGTTTTTTGAGCCATGTTTCAAAACTAAGGGAGTGGAGAGTGCAGGGGAGGGTTCCTCTGAGACAAGTTGAGACCTGAGACAGACCCCACCGACGAGCATTCTCTTTCTGGGATTAGACTGCTGCCATTGCCCAGGTCCAGCACGAATTCCCCTCAGCAGTGCTGGTTACGTGGTGCCAGCTCTTGTTTTCAGAATATCTTTTTTCTTCATTTCCCCTGCTGTCCAGAGCTCCCTTTGTGAGTGCCTTCTTTCTTTAGAATAAGGGATAAATGCATTAAGTGTATTGAAGATTGAAACGCTTTGATGTTTGTTTTTGCACCAAGGAAGTTTTCTGACAAACTAGAGGTAGAATCTATAGGCAGGTGTCATGGGTCAGATGAGTCAATCTCTGAGTTAGTTCTCACAAAAGTTAAATAAAACCTGTCTATAATGGCTGGGCATATAAGTGACTCATATTCCAGAAACCAAAGAGGAACCAATGTCTCTATGTGTAAGCTGGACAAAGCTTTGCTATTAAGTGAGAGAAAAATACATGCTTACCTTATTTATATATTTGTTCATATTTATATCTTTCAATTGTGTTAGGCCTTCTGGGAATGCAACAGTGAACAAGAAACATACACCCTGATGAACAGAGATGCAACAATTGTTTAAAAATATTAGCAAACCAGACTGGGCACAGTGGCCCATGCCTGTAATCCCAGCACTTTGGGAGGGCAAGGTGGGCAAATCCCTTGAGTTCAGGAGTTCAAGACTAGACTGACCAACATGGTGAAACCCCATCTCTACTAAAAATACAAAAATTGGCTGGGCGTGGTGGCACATGCCTGCAATCCCATCTACTTGGGAGGCTGAGGCAGGAGAATCGCTTGAAGCTGGGAGGCGGAGGTTGCAGTGAGCCAAGATTGCGCCACTTCACTCCAGCCTGGGCGACAGAGTAAGGCTCCATCAAAATAATAAAATAAAATAAAATAAGCAAACCAAATTCAACAGCACATTAAAAAGATCATGTACCATGACCAAGTGGGATTTATCTCTGGGATACAAGGGTGATTCAACATACGTAAATCAACCAATGTAATTATACATTACAGTAACAGAATGAAGAATAAAAACCACAGTTATCCCAATAGTACAGAAAAAGCATTTGACAAAAGTCAACATCTTTTCATGATAAAAACTCTACAAACTTGGTATAGAAGGAATGTACCTCAACACGATAAAGGTCATACATGAAAAGCCCACAACTAACATCATACTCAGTGGTAAAAAACTGAAAACTTCTCCTCTCAACATGCCAAGGATGCTCACTCTCCCCACTTCTTTTCAACATAGCACTAGAAGTCTTAGAGCAATTAGGCAAGAAAAGAGAAACAAACAAGCCCAAATTGTTGCACCCAGACATAGGAAGACATTTAACCTATCAGACATAGGAGACATATTACCTGTCAGTCATTACCTCTCTATTGAAATATCCTTATAATTATATTCTAGAGCAGCTATCATTGAGTGCTTCATGTATTCCTGGTGCTAGGCTTTTCATAATCGTCGTTTCCTTTAATCCACACTGCCCCTCTACATGGTAATTATCATTGTTAGCTGTATTTTAAAGACAAAAACCTGCTGTTTAAGTTGCATAGCTAGTGAACCTGAGATTCCAGTTTGGGCAGAGCCTGCACAGTACTGCACTGAATGGCTGCAGTTATTCTAAGATTTTAAGATATTTAACATATTTAAAAATGATTAATCATATTTTCAACAAATGTATTTACTATAACCCTTTCTTTCTCCTTGCAAATGAATTTGGGTTATGTAAAGAAAGATGAAATATCCAGGAAACCGTTGGAGTTTATCTACTTATGTTCTATTACCCTTTTGTTATTGACAAAGAAATTGAAACAAAAATAAGTTACTTGTCTAAGATCACAAAATTGATGTTCCTGTGGCAGTAAGCACCCAGGGCTACTGATTCCTGGTCTAGTAGACTTTTAACTGTTTCACATTACCTCTCTTATTCTTTGTTGTTGTTGTTTTGTATGAAAGCATCAAGAAAATTGAAACTAAAATAATTTGCTGATGATTAGATAACTAAACTAAAATAATTTGCTGATGATATTGAGATAACAATTCTTGTAAGTCAGTAGTAACAATCAGAACATTCTGTGTAGTTTAACTTGATATAATTGTATATCATTTTCTCTCAATTACGGAGATTAAGCAAGAAAAAGATGTACAATGTATAGTTTAATTTGCCAATAAAACATGATGTATTACCAGAAACTTCACTTAAGTTCACATATATAAAAAGCCAATTGCTGTTATTTTTATATTGTTTATCTTCAGGGTTTTCAAGGGCTTAATTTTTTTAAAACATATTTGCAAGGTTGAAATTAAATATTACAGTTGATGTCCTAAATGTTGGCTATATTAAGCACAAGAAAAGTCCAGCATTTTATTGGAGGACACTAGAAGTAATAAGATACTATACATTATAGCTACTCAAATAATAACTCTACTCCTTGGAAAATAATGAGTTCAGTGTTCCTGCTAAAAGCATCTACTAGGGAGATAACATTCCAGCATTGATTGCAAGAATGGTTGGTATCTAAAGTTCTTTGTATTCTAAAATAATATAATTCTGGGTAGACTGTTTCCTTGTCTAAGGTCATCTGTGTGTTTGGACAAATATGAAGTATTCAGTATAATGATTAAGCCATCCCATTACTGGTATATACCCAAAGGATCATAAATCATGCTGCTATAAAGACACATGCACACGTATGTTTATTGCGGCACTATTCACAATAGCAAAGACTTGGAATCAACCCAAATGTCCATCAGTGACAGACTGGATTAAGAAAATGTGGCACATATACACCATGGAATACTATGCAGCCATAAAAAAGGATGAGTTTGTGTCCTTTGTAGGGACAGGGATGCAACTGGAAACCATCATTCTTAGCAAACTATCACAAGAACAGAAAACCAAACACCGCATGTTCTCACTCATAGGTGGGAACTGAAAAATGAGATCACTTGGACTCGGGAAGGGGAACATCACACACCGGGGCCTATCATGGGGAGGGGGGAGGGGGAGGGATTGCGTTGGGAGTTATACCTGATGTAAATGACGAGTTGATGTGTGCTGACGAGTTGATGGGTACAGCACACCAACATGGCACAAGTATACATATGTAACAAACCTGCACGTTACGCACATGTACCCTAGAACTTGAAGTATAATAATAATAAAAAATAAAAATAAAAAAATAAACAACTCGAAGTAACATCCTAAGAAAATGTTAAATTAGTTTTAGCATGCTCATTCCATAGAACACAATCTAGCCACTGTCTTTCCACTATCTTTGGAAAGATATTTAATGACATGGGAGGTGGAGAAATAAAAAGATACTAATTTAGGTACCTTTAGAAAACAGTCTGCTGACTGGGAATTTTAAGAATTAATACAAAGGGAACTAGACATGCACAACTGTATTCTAGTTGGTAGAGGTATTTCTCATGGGGTTATCAGTTAACAATTCTTAGCTTGCTTTACATGTTTGCTGGAATTGATTGATGAGTAAATGAATGGTAGATGACAGAATCCAGCTTTCTCACTGTCAAAGAGTGAAGTTACAGATAAGCAAGGGGTTGGGGACAGGCTATAATGAACAATATGGTACTGGATTAGAGTCAGAGACATCAGTATGAATTCATGTTTATCTTAATACATAGAAAGATGGATAGTTGCAAGGATAATTTTAGCTATGTTTGTATATAGCTCACTCTAATGTAGAAAGATGGATAGTTACAAGGATAATTTTAGCTTTGTTTGTATATAGCTCACTCTATCTGCTGGGAGAGCTTAGATAGAATGATACCTCAGTGGTAATGAGCACACCCACTGCCCAGATCTTGGTTTCTAAAATCATTCTCCAATAAAAGGAACTAGGGCTCCTTGGAGAAATGACTGATTCTAAATCTGGGGTAGAGAATATAGAAGATGATCCTGAAGCATCATGTCATGCCAGAAAGTAAGGAAGTGTTCAAAAAACAGAATGATGGAGCATTTCAAAGGGACGCAAGAGTCAACCCAAAAGAGGTCTCAATGGCCAAAGCTAGAGAAATTTGGTCAACAAAATGAATTACATAGTATTAGATTATAACCCAAACTATCAAGTACTCATTAATTCATACTTAGATAAAAATGATTAAATAAACAAGTAAATTGGAAAGAAGAGACAAATCTCCTGTATAGAAGAATTTACATAATTAGTGTAGATATTCCTGTCCTGAAGATGGTGAAGCTTAACTCCCCAGTCCTTGAGTATGAGCTGAACTTTGTGACTTGCTTTCAAAGAATATACTATGGAAAGTGGTGGAAAGTCGCTTTACAGTAGAGAAATCTGACAAACATTACCTTGACCTTGTGATGAAACTTAAAGTTGTCAGTGATAAGTCATGTTGATAGAATGTAGGTTAAGACCCTGTACATCTGTACCATAAAAATGCTGTACCTTTATAAATATTTTGTATCTATTTGGGCCCAATTTTTAAAATACTATATCCTAGTTAGAGTAGAAAGAGAAAAGAGAAGGCCATCTAAGGGGCCTTCTCCCAAAATATTAATTAATGTTCAGTTGTTTATAGCAGAAGATTTTGTTGTTGCCTACTTATGCATAAACCTCAAGGCTGTAGCAACTACTCTCTTAACACAGCCAGTGTGTTTACCCTAGTATAAGCTTCTAACTATGGACTATTTCTTTACTGATATTATTCAGTACAGTGATATATCAAATATGCAAAAAGTTACAATATATTTGTGATCTATAGCTGATCATGTCTTCCTCATGAGCATCCACCTAACTGCTATAATGTGGGATATAGGGCTTCATCACAAAATTTTAGATTAGTAATTAATGATATCTGCAAGACTTTTAGTCTAAATGGTATCTTTCAGAGAACTCAGTCTTATTTGGTTAAGTCTATTTTGGATAAATGTTTAGTTTTTCAGTTCTCCTTCTTTCTTTTTTCTTTTCTTT
>NW_012114600.1:3259227-3261412 GCF_000951035.1 Colobus angolensis palliatus | reverse complement strand
GAGTCTTGCTCTGTCAGCCAGGCTGGAGTGCAGTGGCACAATCTTGGCTCACTGCAACCTCTGCCTCCCAGGCTCAAGCAATTCTCCTGCCTCAGCCTCACGAGTAGCTGGGACTACAGGCATGTGCCACCATGCCCGGCTAATTTATTGTATTTTTAGTGGAGACAGAGTTTCACTGTGTTGGCCAGGCTGGTCTCGAACTCGTGACCTCAGGTAATCCGCCCACCGCGGCCTCCCAAAGTGCTGGGATGACAGGCGTGAGCCACCGTGCCTGTCCAAGTGGCCCTATTTTTTTTTTTTTTTTTTTTTTTTTATGTTCAGAATATAGGCCTAGTTTTTTTGTTCTTGTTGTTGTTTTTTTGAGATAGAGTCTCACTCTGTCAACCAGGTTGGAGTGCAGTGGCACGATCTCAGCTCACTGCAACCTCCATCTCCCAGGGTCAAGCAGTTCTCCTGCCTCAGTCTCTGGAGTAGCTGCGATTACAGGCATGAGCCACTACACCCAGCTAGTTTTTGTGTTTTTTGTAGAGACGGGATTTCACCATGTTGGCCAGGCTGGTCTTGAACTCCTGACCTCAGGTAATCTGCCCGCCTCAGCCTCCCAAGGTGCTGGGATTACAGACATGAGCCACCGCGCCTGGCCGATCTCCCTCTTTCATTCCATCTTCTTGACTTCTTTACCTTACTTTATGATGATGGAAGAGGGGAAGTCTATGTATCTTTGATGATCTCAACTGTTCATTTAGCCTTACGCATGGACAGTGATGGTTGAAGTCCAGACTCCTCTTTGATCTTTTAATTCCTAGCCTTGTGTCTCTGGTTGTGAATTCCACTCACCTCCTCCTCCCTTAAGGTCCCCACAGTCCAGGGACTTAGTCTTGGACTGTTGGGACCTAAAGGGTCTTTGAGTCCAGGCCACTGCAGTCTTCTCACCACCTTTGCATCCACTTAGTGAATACAGGAACTTCTGGGTCATCTGCAGGACTTTGTGACATTGGCAGAGAGAAAAGGAAGGCATCTGGAGCTTTCTCAGTCTCCTGTGCCTACCTATGTCCATTTACAAATGCCCTAGACTGTGATAATCATTCTTTTGTAGGAGAGACCTGCCATCTCCCATGGGCTACAGTCAGAGAAGCCCTGATGCACCTTGAGTGCCTTCATGTGAATCTTGTCATTTCTGCATATCACCACTCCCTCTTTAAAGTAGATGCAGGTGGTATAGGGGAATAAGATCCTTGCTGTCTGGCTTTCTCATTCTTCTGTCCTTCTTTTGCTGCCTCTAGGTGGAAGGGAATATTTCCTCCATTTTCATGGGCAGGAGTTTCTTTTACATTGTGTCCATCCTGCCTATTCTCTCCACCTCTGTGGTCAGGTCAGTCAGGCCGCTTGATAATAATAGGCTTGAGCCACCGCGCCCGCCGAAACTTTTTTTTTTTAACCTTTCTTTAAGCTCTGAGATGTTAGAAATGAGGAACTACCAAGGAATAATGTATTAGCTTAATAGCTCCAAAACAGAATCCCCATTACATCTCTGCCCTGGTCTTGAATGCAAGTAGTGCTGTAATGCCACAAACTAGGCCTTCTAGCAATATAAATCTTTCTAGAATGCTACATTCTCTAAATCACATGTTTTGGTGGTTGTAGATCCAGGAAGGTGTTGAAACTATTTAGTAGTAAGTGTGAACTTGATAAAAAGTCATAAACCAAGAATTCAAAAACTTTTTCTTTTTTTTACTGCTAGTCTTCTTCTTTTAACTTTTAGTTTAAGTTCAGGGGTACAAGTGCAGGTTTGTTACATAGGTAAACTTGTGTCATGGGGGTTTGTTGTACAGATTATTTCCATCACCCAGTATTAAACCTAGTATCCATTAGCTATTTTTCCTGATCACTCCCTCCTCCTACCCTCCCCCCTGCAAAATGCCCCAGTGTGTGAACACATAGACACATAGTAGGGAAAGGTTGTTTTTTCTTCTTTTTTTTGAGGTGGAATCTCGCTCTGCCACCCGGGCTGGAGTGCAGTGGCCGGATCTCAGCTCACTGCAAGCTCCGCCTCCTAGGTTTACACCATTCTCCTGCCTCAGCCTCCCGAATAGCTGGGACTACAGGCGCCCGCCACCTCGTCTGGCTAGTTTTTGTATTTTTTAGTAGAGACGGGATTTCACCGTGTTAGCCAGGATGGTCTCGA
>NW_012114600.1:3243921-3253752 GCF_000951035.1 Colobus angolensis palliatus | reverse complement strand
TTAGCCAGGATGGTCTCGATCTCCTGACCTCGTGATCCGCCCGTCTCGGCCTCCCAAAGTGCTGGGATTACAGGCTTGAGCCACCGCGCCCGCCGAAACTTTTTTTTTTTTAACCTTTCTTTACAGTCCTCAGTTGTTGGGCCATTCCATATGAATTTCTTTACACAAAGTTCTCCTTTTTCAGCATTATCATTCCAGTGTTTCTGTAGATGACTTAAACCTTTTGATTGTGTTAAAGTCCCCTCAACCCCCATACCAGACCTTCTCCCTTCATGGTGGCTTCAACCTAGATCATCATTTGGAACTAGATCCTTCAGTTTGTATGAATGTTTAATGGAGTCTCTTTCTTACCCACAAAGTAGAAATTAAATTATTTTGTACATATGATTTCAAAACAAATGCTATTAAGAATATTCTGCTTTTTCCAAATTGGCACTTCCATTGCTCCCAAGAATAGACTGCTCACATTTTAAACCAAAGCACCCTCTTCTTTATAAACTATGAGTTTTTCCAGTTTTAGGGTCCTGTTTCCTGCTATTCAGATTGGAGTTTCACCTCAGTTAACTAACTCAGCCAACTAGAGCTCATACAGGCTGAATTGTGAGGTCCTAAAGCAAACCAAAGCAAAAACATAAATTCAGGTCAATGATAAGCAAAAATACCAAAGCTGCCAAGAGAAGCTTCTGAAAAGTATAATTGTTTGCCTCATTCCACCAATTGGCTTGGCCCTTACGGAAGATAAAGAATTTCTGGGATGTGATCCATCATCCTGGCTGTCAATCTACTGCTGTTCCATATTTTATTAACTCTGTATGGGCTTTTACTGTACTCTCGTTTTTTGGTAAACATTCTTCCCTACCATGTCCTAGCCCTTATAGCTTCCCTTCTAATGTGAAGAAAAGACCTTCAACTTCATTCTCATTCCATATTTACCTGTCTCTGCCTTGATTCTCTTACATACACCCACACACACACATGCACAAGCTTGTATATGCACACAAGCATGCACACACAAACATATATTGGATTGATTATAAGCCTTGGTTCACAACAGTTTTAGCCCATGCAAGACCATCTTTTATCTATATCTTTGTATCAATATTAGTCTTTAGAGATTGTATTTGTTAATCTGCCCAAGAACCCAAATATATACAAGTACTTTAAATTAGACCTTTTTGTCCCATCTATACTTAATCTACAGATTCATTGATGACTCTTCTCTACATCCTTCATCTGTGCCAACTCGAGCACAAAGGGGAACCAGGGATGAGTAATGATTTTTTTTTTTTTTAGTTTTTCTCTGCTTTCTTCTTCTTCTCCTTCTCCTCCTCCTCCTCCTCCTCCTCCTCCTCCTCCTCCTTCTTCTTCTTCTTCTTCTTTTCTTTCTTCTCCTCCTCCTCCTCCTCCTCCTCCTTCTTCTTCTTCTTCTTTTCTTTCTTCTCCTCATCCTCCTCCTCCTCCATGTTAATATAAAAGGAAATTACCTTTGGCAAAATGCCAAGTATTACAAAGCATATGAAGCAGGATGTGAAAGTCACTGGGAACCTCTTTTTTGTCTCTGAAACTCTATTACCGTGTAAGTGTGGTCCCCCAATTGATTGATCTGTAAAGCAGGTCTTGCTTTTGAATACCCTTTTAGTAAATAAACTATCCCAGAGGCAATGAGATTTGCTATAATAAATCAGTGTGTGCAGCTGTCATTGTAGGGTAAACTGGTAATTTAAAAAAATCACCGTAGTTTTGGTCTCCCCAAGCGCATTTATTTCAGTCTTCCTCAGCCCTCCTCCCAAACTCCCCAAAGCTGTGTCCGGAAAGCTTGGGGTAGAGAGACCACAAGAACTCCAGGCTTCTCTGCAGCATTTGCCCTTTTCCCCTTTCATAAGGAATGAGAATGCTGAGCTCAGTGCCCATAGATATGCATGATTTATTCATACGTACTCTCTTAATGAGAATCACTGAATGCTGCATTTTCTTGCTATAGTGTTTTTATGTGTCTTCATGTTAGAGTGGCAATTTGGGGTAAAGAAAGGAACAAAGACTATATGTCAAAGAAAAATACTTAGTATACTTTATTCAGTTGAGAAAGAACATACAACTTAGGTTTCCCCTCACACTTCTAAAATATAGTTGGCTGGGATTCTCTTGTAATATACCATGAAGTAACATCGTGCTTAATGAAATGAAATTTGAGTATCACAGAGAGGAAATGATGAGCCAAAAAACTGCCATGAAACTACATTAAAATGTACTTGGCGTACATCTGAATTACCCCAGTTGCATTGCAAAAATAGTGCAGGGATACAGTTTCTGGAATTAAAAGAACAGCATGTTGCCAAGGTTGAAACTATCAAAGGCAATTTAGTATGTTTTTTTCACTATGAATAAATGAACGGATTTTTTTCCTTTTAGCATAAGATGATTACATATAGAATCACATAATCTGAATTCTAATTTTACACCTACATTATATGAGATACTTTTATCATTTTTTCTATTAAGCAATTTTAGTATATAAGCATCTTAATCAGTGACTTTACCACAGTATTTTTTTTAATGTAAAATATGCCAACTGCAGGTCTCTGAGGTTAATGAATCGGACACTTAGTGTCATTGCTTCTTATAAATCCGTCCTCACTGTAGCAGATTCCAGTTAAGCTGCCCATGATTTTCTGCACTATAGAAGTATTATTTAACAAATTTGTGTCCACAGTTGATTAAAGTTACTGGACTGGGTTTGGAGAAGGAAGAAGGGTACTAAAATCTCTGAGACTCTCTGCTAAGGCTGGTGCCTTAAATATATACTCACACTTAACTTATAACAGCCCTGTGAGAGAGATGTTACAATCACTGTTGTATGAGGAAGAAACTCAATTTATCTAACATCACAAAAACAGTTTTAAACACCCATACATATGTTCATTTCGCCCCATCATGCAGCTTACAGACTCTACATTTACGTGGCACTCTGTTTAAAAAAATAAATAGAAAAAATTAATACAACTCCTGAGGAAACCATTTTCCCCCTTTAGGGGAACCACCGTGATTTCTTAGAGAACCAGGCAGAATTACTACCACTATTTGTTTAGAAATTTTTCTCCTTGCACCTGTTTCACAATCTGTTCAGGTCCCATGGCCATCTTTTCCATGTAAGTGGTTATTGACTGAGAAGTCATCTCTCTGGATAAGAATGGGATTACTGGGGCAGAAATAAAGGTCACCAGAAATGCCCTTGAAATAGCATGGTAATAGAATTAATTATTTGTTTCTAAATAAGGTTTAATAACCATTAGACCCCTGGGTTCAGTATCATAGATTCTCATCTATCCTGAAGTAGGGAGAGTTTACTTCATTTATATCCCAATAAACTACATGTATATATTTGTGTGTGTGTGTGTGTGTGTGTGTACGTATATAATATACATGTTGTTATGGGCTGAATGTATATCCTCCAGATTCACATGTTGAAGTCTTAATGCCTCAGAAGGTAACTGTATTTGGAGATTGGGACTTCAAAGAGGTATTAAGGTAAAATGAAGCCATTAGAGTGGGCCGTAGTCTGATATGACTGGTGTCCTTGTAAGAAGAGGAAATTAGGACACAGACACACAGAGACTGTAGATTATGTGAAGACACAGGGCAAAGACAGCCATCTACAAGCCAGGGAGAGAGGCCTCAGAAGAAGCCAGCCCTGCCAACACCTTGATTTGAGGCGTCTAGCCCCTGGAATGGAGAGAAAATAAATGTGCGTTGTTTAGGCACCTAGTCTGTGGTACTTTATTATAGCAGCCCTAGCAAGCTCATACACATGTGTAATATAAATACAATTAAAATTTGGCCCAATTAATCCGAATCCCCAAAGCAACTAATTTTTTTAAAAAATAAAGAGTCAAGAAATACGAACACAACTTCTTATCATGGATTTTTACAAAGGCAATTTCTAGGGCCTACATGCCTTTGGCTCAAGACATGGCTCAGGATTGGACTTGCTATGCTCTAATTCCCACATACTCAATATTTGCATTACAGGGTCATAGCAGTAACTTGATTTGTAAACACATGACCCTGGAAACTTTATTATTTGCAGTCACGAAAGAAAAGATTCACCCAGCACTTTGGGAAGCTAAGGCAGGCAGATCGCCTGAGCTCAGGAGTTTGAGACCAGCCCGGACAACATGGCGAAACCCCATCTCTACAGAAATTAGCGGGGCACGGTGGCATGTACCTGTAGTCCCAACTACTTGGGAGGCTCAGGTGAGGGGATCACTTGAGCCTTGGAGGTTGAGGCTGAAATCATGCCACTGCACTCCAGCTTAGGTGACACAGAGACCCTGTCTCAAAACAGACTAAGTCATATGTAATCTACTACACTTACAAAAGCAAGAAAATGAATTATTTTATTTTGCTTGCAAGTTGAAACAAAATGGGTTTTGGGGTTGGCTAGACAGCTCTTTCTGCCTAATCGTGTGGTAAGGCAGAAAAAAACTTTACTGAAAAGAAATCTCATACTTCTATATTTGAACAATAATCCTATTTTTTATATATCACATTTTCATAATGCTTTACAATGTAGAAAGGTCCTTTTTGAGCATTGTCTCTGCTTCTGTGAAAGACTTCCCAGGCTCCTCCAATAGACTCAGCACCATTTGATTTCAAGTCCCTGTCTTATAGCTTTCACGGCACTGGAGTTGTTTATTTCACATGTTGATCTCCTCAAGGGCAGTGACTAAGCCTGTTCAGATTTCTGTTCCCAAGGCCCAGGATAGATTCTGCCACACAGCATGTGTCTAGTAAATGTTTGTGGATCATCTTGTGCCTTTCCAGAACTACTAGTTTTATAGCTGAAGAACATGAGATCCAGAAGGTTTAATTGACAAGACGGCTTAGAGAGAAACACAAAACCTGGAGGTTAAGGGTAGGGTGGGTTTGGGAGGGAGGGAGTGATAGGGGAGAGTTGGCAGCAGTCAGAGGTTAGATCATCTCAGATGAAGAAATTTTGTTCTAAGAGAGATAGGAAGTCATGGAAAGTTTTAAATAGAAGCACAATATGATTTCATTTACATTTTTAAAGATTGTTCTGGCTGTTGAGGGAAGCAAGGAGACCAGTTAGGAAAGAGGACATTGCAGTCACCCCTGAGAGAGATCATGGTGAGTTGAACTATAAAGGAAACAGAAGAGATGAAAAAAAGTAGGTAGATTCTAGAAATATTTTGGAAAGAAAACTTTGCCGACATTTTGTATATAAGGGGCCTATCTATTAATTTGACAAATAGTTTTTACCTGTTAGGTGTCAGTGATTATTTTAGATATCAAACATGTGAGAAAAAACAGATAAAGTACCTTCTGTCAGGACCTGTAGTTTACATTCTGGTAGAGTTACACAGACCTAAATAAATAAAAGATTACCAATCAATTAATCCCATAATGGCATATGTCGTAAAGAAGATAAAGCAATGTGGTGATCCGAAGAGACCACTTCAAATTATAAGCCAGGAAAATTCCCATGGATACCTATCAGAGAACTGAATGACAGGAAGGAATGAACCATGTGAAGGTCGAGGACAAAGCATCCCATGTGCAGTGTATAGTTAATACAAAGGCTCTGGGGTGGGGATATGCTTGCCATGTTACAAGAATAGAAAAAAAAGGCCATCCTGTCCTGTAGGAAGTGAAAAAGGTAGAGGGTAGCTTGAGATATGGTCAGTCCAAGAAGTAGTGGGTAAGATGTGGGTAAGATGAGACTGTGGGCCACACACAAGGTGTAGCAGAAAGCCATTGTGAAATTTTAGGTATCTTTATAAAATGATTGCTCTAGTTGCTGTATAGAGAATGGATTATAGGAAGGCAGCACACTAAACAGTGATCTGGGCAAGACGTGGATGTTGGCTTGGACGAAAGTGGCAGTGGTACAGGTGGAGAGATGTACATAGATTCAGAACATGTCTTACAGGGAATAGAGACATGAGAAGAAATGGAAGGAGACTATCTCCAAAGATAACTTAACTTGTGGCCTTGAGCCTCTAGTAATCATGCCATTTAGAGATGGAAAGATTGGTGGAGGCGCAGTTTGGGAGAAGAGAATCAAGATTTCTCTTTGGACAGATGCACACTAGGCACCCAAGTTGTAATGCCAAATTCACTGATTATCAGAGAAAGAAACAGGGAGAAACGTTTGAACTTCAAAGTTTCTGGTCCGAGCAATGAAATACTACATGTTAGGTTGAGATGACTATTCAACATCACATTAGAGATATTAATGAAGTGTCCTAGCTCAGTTAAGACCATTTTACCGGCCGGGCGCGGTGGCTCAAGCCTGTAATCCCAGCACTTTGGGAGGCCGAGACGGGCGGATCACGAGGTCAGGAGATCGAGACCATCCTGGCTAACACGGTGAAACCCCGTCTCTACTAAAAAATACAAAAAATTAGCCGGGCAAGGTGGCAGTCGCCTGTAGTCCCAGCTACTCGGGAGGCTGAGGCAGGAGAATGGCGTGAAATCGGGAGGCGGAGTTTGCAGTGAGCTGAGATCCGGCCACAGCACTCCAGCCTGGGCGGCAGAGCGAGACTCCGTCTCAAAAAAAAAAAAAAAAAAAAAAAAAAGACCATTTTACCTTAGAGTCACATCACTATGACCTCCTGTTGGTTGAGATATGATCACAGTTCCTAGAGTGTAGCTGCCAGAGAGAAACATGTGCTCATGGGGTCCAGGTAAATGTATCATGCTAGAGGAAAAAACACACAGCCCAGCTTATGTGCATTGCACAGGCATTTTGGAACAATTCACTTCTAGATTCTCTTTGCCCCATTTCTCACTTTTCTCGAAACCATCTTTTGACTTCCTCTAATCCCTGGAAGACTTTCCCTCTCATTTGCCTCCTTATTTTGTAAAGCTGGTAGAGACAATAGATATGCTTGTATTTCCACCAATTCCCCTGTTTAAGATATCCTTTGGGAGCCATAATCTGTAGCATTTAACAAGTGTTAGCTTTAACTACATTGGAAGAAAATTTATTATAGATTACATGCATGGGCTTTGGGGGAAAATGTTTCTCTTTATTCCAATAATTTTAATACAGAACTTCATTAAACATACAAATCAATGGAAATATTTGCTTATAAAAATAACATAAAGCAAACTAACTTTGCATTTTAAAAATCCTCTTTTGTTCAGTTTTGTGAGCTCTGCATTCACATTTCTGATGTATATGCTAGTGGTGTATTTTCCCACACTTTATGTAAAAGCAATTTATTATCTGCTTTTCAGATTCAGATTCCTGAGTCAAGCCCCTATTATGACCTGAGTATAGTACTTTTTTTTTACTGCCTCGTTTAATTGGAGCATGAACTTTGAACTTTGTGAAATAATACTGTTTTCCCAGTTTTGTACATAAGGAAACAGGCTGAGAGTGGTCCGTGACTTGCTGAATATTATATAGTCGATCAGTAGAGGGGCTGACCCCTCGATATTTTCTATTTCCTGCTTTTGAATGGTGATCAAAGTAGGTTGGTTTAAAAATAGGTACCCAAAAGGGAACTCTATTTTCCACTCAATTCTGCTTTTCCCTCTTCCCCTCCACCTCTCTCTCTGAAATGGCAATGTCATTCACTTAACTTTGTTTTCCATTCTTCACCTCTACATCCAATCAGGTCCCGAAAATTCTTCCTTCCTTTCTTTTCATTACTGTGGAATCAGCTATTTGCTATCCTCCCTGCCATTTCCCTTGTTCAGATTCTCACCCTCTTTCTCCTGAAGAGCATCAACAGCCAACTTACTTATCATCCCGCCTATATCCTTTTTTCCTCATAGTAAAGGCTCTTCTGTTCTTCACTAAAAGACAGATCAAGATGTCTTAAACACAAATCTTATTTTGGTACTTCCCTGTTTATAATCATTCATTGGCTCCCCTGTGCTCTTATAATTTCCAAACATTTTAATAGAATCTCAAAGCTGATATTATGCATCCTTTTCTCTTGGGTCTTTAGCTTCATTCCTTGTCACTTTCCACCTACAATTCTCTTTGACATTCTTTGCTCTAGAGATAATACATTTCTTTAATTCCTACATGGCTGGACATTGTCACTTGCCTTTGGTTCTTTGGATATTTTATCTCTCTTCCCTGAAGCACTTACAATATGTTCTTTTTAAAAATTGTGAAATAAAACACACATACAGAAAAAAGGTTTAAACACAATGTACTATAAAATGAGTAATTACAAAGTGACCCCGTGTGTCCTCTACTGCCAAGAAATAAAATGTCATCAACATTCCAGATTCCTCCAATTTCTCTTTTATATTACATTCTTCTTATCCCCTTTCTTCTACCCCAAGGACTTATCCAGACTTTGTGGTGATCATTTCCTACTTTTCTTTATCATTTCACCAATTGCACATGCAGTTCAGTTCCTCCTCTTTTTGAAATATATAACCACACTCTATGTTTTCCTTCTTTCACTCATAATAATGTTTGTAAGGTTTATACATGTTTTAGAGTGTATCTCTAGTTTCTTCATTTTCATTATTGCACTGTATTACATTGTATGAACATAGCCTTTTAAAAAATCCATTCTCTTCTTGATGGGCATTTTAGCTATTTCCCATTTTTAGCTATTAGAAATAATGTCTTCAGGATCATTCTTGCATACATGTCTCTTGGATGATGGTTATCCCGATAACTCTAGAATATGTATATTCAGGAGTAAAGGAGAGATACGTGGTAAGTGTATTTTCACCTTCACTAGATAATCTCTACAGCTTTCTGGAATATCAGTTTACACCCCCACAAATAGTATATGAAAGTTATCTTTTTCTACCCCTTTGCTTCACCTGATGTTTATAGAATTTGATTTTAGCCAATCTGGTGGTTGTTCAGTAACATCTCATTATGGCTTCAATTTGTATTCCCCTGGTTATTGTATTGACCATTAAAAATCTTTGTTTCTGAAGTGTCTGTTCAAGTTTCTTGCCCATGTTTCCATTGGTTTATATGTATTTTCATAATAGAGAGTTTTAAAATATTTTCTGCATGCCAATTCCTTCTCAGTTGTAGATGTTGCTCATTCTGTGCCTGGTCTTTTTACCCTTCTTATGGGTAAAAGCATGAACTTTATTGCAAAACTATCTGATTCAAATAATGGCTCTATTTCACTTAACAGTTTGAACTTTGGTAAGTCATTAAACTTCTCCATGCCTCTTCTGTAAAAATGAGAATAATAGTAGTTCTACTTGACATGGTGGTTGATTAACATATATAAAGCAGTAAAAAGAATGCCTGGAACCTAGGAAGTATTATGTAAATAAACGTTTGCCATTCTTCATTTTTATTTTTATTTTTTGATCGTGATTTCTTAATTATAAGGTAGTCAACTTTTTAAAGTTTAGTACCTTTTAGTGTTTTATTAAGAATAAAAAGGTTCTTAACTTATAAAGATATTCTTTGTATTATTTTCCAAGCTTACTGCTTTGCTTTTTAAGTCTACAACTGGTGTTAAGTGGTTGCAGCAGAAGTAAACTTTTATTTTTTCATATATGATATGTTGAAGTAGTTCCTGCCCCTTCGTTCTACTTCTTCAAGAATATCTTCATAATTCTTTGGTTCTTTAATTTTAACTTTAAAAATTTTTCCATTTAATTTTATGAATCAGCATGTCAACTTCCACAATAAAATTGGAATTTTGACTATAATTTTATTGACACTATAGATCAATTTGTGAAGAATTCACATTTTAAGAATTATGAACCTTCCAATCTTTGAATATTGATACATATTCCTTTATTTATGTCTTATTTAATGTTTCTCAGTAAACTATATCATGTTCTCAATAGATGTGTTTGAAA
>NW_012114600.1:3242254-3243692 GCF_000951035.1 Colobus angolensis palliatus | reverse complement strand
GGCCTCCCAAAGTGCTAGGATTACAGGCGTGATCTTTGATATTTTTAAAGAATATTCTTTCTATATGTTATGCACGCCTTTTAGTTTTTCAGCAAGGGGTTTGATCTGTTTCCTAGTTCCCCGTTACTTGAAGCAGAAGTTTCAAGATACATCTGCTTAAAACACTCACCTTTCGTCTGCTTAGTTTTTCTTATTCTTTGGGACATGACAGACATCATTTCTTCAGTAAAGGCTTCTGAAACCCCCAGACATTGTTCAAATAGGTTTTTTTTTTTCCTTTCTTTCATAGAATATCATTCTTTTCTATTACAGCACATATTCTACATTGTAATTTACACTTGTTTATGTATCCCCCATTTGTCTGCAAGCTCCTTTAAGACAGGGACTACAGGCTGGGTGTGGTGGCTCACCCCTGTAATCCCAGCACACTGGGAAGCCAAAGTAGGTAGATCACTTGAGCTCAGTTCAAGACCAGCTTGGCCAACTTGGAGAAACCCCATCTCTACTAAAAATACAAAAATTTGCTGGGCGTGGTGGCTTGTGCCTGTAATCCCAGCTACTTGGGAGGCTGAGTCAGGAGAATTGCTTGAATCCAGAACGTGGAGGTTGATGTGAGCCGAGGTCCCACCAATGCACTCCCAACTGGGAGACAGAGTCAGACTCTGTCTCAATTAAAAAAAAAAAAAAAAAAGACTGGGACTGTAGCTATTTTTGATTGTTTAATCATCATTATCTGATATAATTCATGAATTCATGGCATACAATAGGTATTAGATACATATCTGTTGAATAAATGAATGAATGCCCCATTACATCAGGGCACAGATTAAATAGTACCAGTTGAAAATAAGTTAATACATTTGCATTATGCATGTAGAGAAATATTATTTTGTGTGCATTGAGAATGTACTCAATAAAACAGTGATATCTGCAGACATTTATTCAGCACTGCTCTGTGAAGAGTTTTAGGAAACTAAAACTCACTAATAGAATCATGAGAAAAAAGAGCCGTGAAAGTAATGCTTTCTCTACATATCATCATGGTTTGACTTCACCATTGAGACGATTAAATTCTTACATCTCTTAAAAAAAGTGAGGAAATTACAGATAAGAAGAAGTGTTTTTGTGTGTGTTTGTGTATTTTGCAACAAAGCATTAATTAGAAAAGTTAAAAAGGTTGAGCATAGGAAAGAGGGTGAAGCATTACTTAATGAACTAGTTTTCGTGTGAAGTATCTTTACAAATGTTGTAAATATATAAGGGGAGGAGCTTTCAAACTGATTTTTGTATCTTAAATGTCAATTTAGTTGTACATAATAGTAAATTCTCAGTAAAACTTTATGGAAGGAAAAGTAGAAGGAAGGAGGGAGGGGAGAACCAGGCTACTAATGTGTTTCGTTTTTACTAAATCAAGGCATTTCATATATATATATATATA
>NW_012114600.1:3204082-3241719 GCF_000951035.1 Colobus angolensis palliatus | reverse complement strand
TTCAATCCTGGATTGTACTAACAAACTCAACTGGTTTCAATTAGTTGATTAGACATTTTTATCAATTTATCTTTTAAGACAAATGCACTCAATTGATCGTGGTACACCACATGTGATCTTTTCTTCTGTACCGTTATCCTTT
This sequence comes from Colobus angolensis palliatus, assembly GCF_000951035.1. Taxonomy (NCBI): domain Eukaryota; kingdom Metazoa; phylum Chordata; class Mammalia; order Primates; family Cercopithecidae; genus Colobus; species Colobus angolensis. The sequence goes on along the minus strand of NW_012114600.1, from coordinate 3,241,577 downwards.
CTGCTTGATACTGTATTTCTTTGAATTCTGCCTGAAGTTGCTTTAGATTATTGTGACAATCATGATACATTGTGCATTTAAATTGAGCTTATTGTCAGAAATATCTACATTAATATATGTTTCTCCATTTTTCAGTCCTAGTGTAGGGTTTTTAATTTGCCTTTGTTAAATATATTTCCTTATTTATTCTAGTTTCTGACTATAATTTCTAGCTCTTCACAGTCAGCTTTGTGATTTTGTCTTTCATGGTATTATGCTTCTCAACTTTTTATTAGTCACAAATTTCATAAACATATCTTCTCAGTGTGTATTCAAATAATGGGTGAAAGTGTTGAACAGAACAAGGTTGAACACAGATCTGGCAACTTATTAGTGCTCCCAGCAAGTATACAGCATAGCTCTTACTATTTGTTACTTTTTGGGAATGGTAATTCAACAAGCTACAACTGTACCTGTGGCATTAAAGATTGTTCTATCAGAAAATTTTATCAAATACACTGAAATTAAGATGTTCCTGTCACAATATTACTCTTATTTATTGAAATTAAACCTTTTAGCAGCACAGAAATTGTTATTTTTATATACTTTTCTGTTCTTAAACCCATGTTGGTTCTTAGTGATCTCCATATTCACCCAATCTAGTCCAAATTTGTTCAATATTCAGTTATAGAAACTTTCTAATGGGAGGTATCAAATTTACCATAATATTGTTTTCAGAAGTGCACAATGGAAATTAGGACATTTGATGCTTTTCATACCTGTAGCATCTTTTCTGTTGTCCATAATGTCCTATCAACACTTGTCAATGGTACCAGTATGACAATTTATATGCCAGATATTTAATATCACGGGATATAGTCGTATGCCCACATGCGCACATACACATGCTCTCATACACTAAAGACTGTTATAAAAAATGATAGTTACTATTTTACTCTTTATCTTTCCAAGTGGCTGAGATATTACTTCATATGACTTTGTCAGTATTTCAGTTTTAGGGATCATTTTTGATACAGATATATGCCAAATAAATACTGGTAATTTCTGCTTTCCATTTCATAAAGTAACATATTCTATTATGTTATTTAATAACGTACACAAATTACTTTTGAATGGAAAATGCATGCAAATGAAAAAAATCAGATGAAGTTAAAAGGTATTTGGGCAAAAGTGACTGCCCTGCTATATTAGGATTCCATTTAACTGAGAGTGACAGAAACCTAACAGCAACAGCGACCTTTAAAAAGTTCAGAATTGGGCCATGTATTCTGCTGCATGATTTATAGATTCCCAACCTCCTTATATTTTGCTGTACTGTTGTCTTTGCCATTCTAATTTATGGGTCACAATAGATGCTTGAAATCCAGTTTGAATCTTCACATTCCAGTTTGTAGGAAGGAGGAAGGTCATTATGAAAGGAACATATCTCTTTCTCCTTTTAAGGCTATTTTCCAGAAGTTGAACATATGACTTTCATTTATACGCTGTTGGCTCAAATCTAGTCACACGCCTACCCCTGGCATGAGTGCCACGCACTTACTGAATAATCAAGTGTTCTGTTCTAAGGATGAAGAGGGGAACAGATATTACAACAATTGGTCTTCACCATCCTCTCCTTATCTCCCAGTTACCCACTACTTCTTCCCAGAAATAGTGGCTAATTTCTTTTTTATCACTTAAGAAATGGGTATGTATATGTTTGTGTGTGTATGTATGTGTGTATTTATAGACATATATATGTTAATGCTTTTTTATTTCTTTTATATAAATATTATGGGCATATATCATAGAGACTGTTTTGCACAACTCTTTTCATTTAATGATATATTTTGGAGATCTTTCCACATTTTATAGAAAAAAACATAATTTGTTAAGCCACTTCCTTATTAATACCAATTTAAGTTGTTTTCAAATGTTTGCAGTGAATATCGATTTACATATATTATTTCACACTTGAATGAAGCTATATGTATGTTCCTAGAAATTTAATTCTTGGGCCAAAGGGAATATGCATTTTTAATTTTGATAGGTGTTGACAAATTGCTTTTCTAAGTTGTACCAAATCTCCCCACTATTGAATCATGCATTGGATTAGAGTCTTCCCTTGTTATCTGTGTGAATTGGTTTCAGAACCCTTGTGGATACCAAAATCCGTGAATGATCAAGTCCCTTGTATAAAATGGCCTAGTATTTGCATATAACCCATGGACATCCTCCCTTACACGCTGAATCATCCCTAGATTATGTATAATATCTAATACAATGTAAAACACAGTATAAGCAGTTGTTATACTTTATTGGTTTTTTAGATGTACTGTTTTTTATTGTGTTGTTTTTTTATGCTTTTTTCCAAATATTTTTGATCTGACATTAATTGTATCCCCAGATGTGGAGCTTGCACATAAGAAGGGCTGACCATATCTGATAATTCATGCTTTGTCAGACACTTTTACCAAAACAGTATAATATCAAAGTTGTTAATCCTTGTCTTCGATAGATTAAAAAGACATAGTGATTCCTTGTTGTTTTAATTTGTATTTTTCTTACTTTGAATGAGATTGATAATTTTATTTTTATTTTGTGATAGTGGGCACTTTTTCGCCATGCAGAAATATTTTATTTTTATGTGATCAAATTTATGAACCTTTCTGTTGATGACTTCAAGAATTTGTTATTATTAGAGCACTGTCCTACTCCAAGATTATGAAAAGTGTTTTCTTTGGCTTCTTTTGGTAGTTTTATGCCTCTATTTTTGTGTGTTGAGGCCTCTGATCCATCTGGATTTGTCATATGGTATGAGGTAAGAAACATGCCGTGGTATTTTAAAGCTGGCAAAACAGTAGTCCTACAACAGTTTGTTCAATGATTCATCTTGCCCCACAGTTTTGATATATCATTGCCATTATATACTAATCTCTGGACTTTCTAGTCTTCTCTATAGATCCATTTTTAAAAATCTTTCTATGCATGCTAAATTGTTTTTATCAGTGGAGCTTTATAAAATATTTTAACCCCTGGAGGATTGGTCCCCATTTATTTTTTTCTTTTTCAGATTTTGCTTGGCTATTCTTCTCTTTCCTGTTTAAATTTGAGAATAAGTTTATGTTACTTACAAAATATAGTTAACATTTTTGTTAGGAATCTGTTCTTCCACCAGTGACTCTATTTCTTCCTTCTTGCTCTGCATGGAGTTCAGAAATCTCTTTGTGAATATTTAATGTTCTCCTCAAGTCTCATCATGTTTTCCAGTCAACTCCCAGATAATCTGTCTTTTTTTTGTAACTTTTATTTTAGATTTGAGGGTACATGTACAGGTTTGTTATATAGGTAAACTGGTGTCATGGGGGTTTGCTGGACAAATTTTTTCATCACCCAGGTATTAAGCCTAGTACCCAATAGTTATTTTTTCTGCTCTTGTTCCTCCTCCTACCCTCCACCCTCAAGTAGGCCCTACTGTCTTGTTCCCTTCTTTGTGTTCATGAGTTCTTATCATTTAGCTCTCACTTGTAAGTGAGAGCATGTGGTATTGGGTTTTCTGTTCCTGAGTTAGTTTGCTAAGGATAATGGACTCTAGCTCCATCCACATCCCTGCAAAGGACATGATCTCATTCCTTTTTTATGGCTACATAGTATTTCATGGTATATATGTACCACATTTTCTTTATTGAATCTGTCATTGACGGGCATTTAGGTTGATTCCATGTCTTTGCTATTGTTAATAGTGCTGCAGTTAACATTCGTGTGTATGTGTCTTTATGGTAGAATGAACTATATTCCTCCGGGTATATACACAGTAATGGGATTGCTGGGTCAAATGGTAGTTTCATTTTTAGCTCTGAGGAATCACCATACTGCTTTCCATAATGGTTGAACTAATTTATACTCCTACCAGCAATGTATAAGTCTTCTCTTTTCTGTGCAACCTCGTGAGCATCTGTTTGTGTTCTTTTTATTAACAGCCACTCTGACTTGTATGATATCTCACTGTGGTTTTGATGGTGCATTTCTCTAATGATCAGTGATACTAAGCACTTTTTCATATCCTTGTTGGCCACATGTATGTCTTCTTTTGAAAAATGTCTGTTCATGTCCTTTGCCCACTTTTTAATGGGGTTATCTGTTTTTCTCTTGTAAATTTGTTTAAGTTCCTTATAGATGCTGGATATTAGACCTTTGTCAAATGCATAGTTCACAAATATTTTTTCCTGTTCTGTAGGTTGCCTGTTTACTGATCTTTGATTGTTGAATCTCTCTTGTATTTCTTTGTGTGTTATCTTTTTAATGATAGCATTATTAGATTTAGGTCAGAATAGAACTAATGTCTTGACAGAATATCTAGAAATGAGTCAGTAGGTCATTATCTTGTATACTTTAACGACAGACTCAATTAGAAAGCTATACCTGAGAAACTCTGGATAGATTTCTCTTCACTATTATAATCTGGAGTTTACACAGTCCTGTGATATATAAAAATTAGATTAAATACTAATGTTAAATAAATAATAACTAAAGTATAAATGCCTTCAAACCAGTTATCCTTTTTAAACATTGTTTAATTGACAAATAATAATTTTATGTATTTATGGGGTACAATGTGGTGCTGTGATACACGTGTATATCATAGAATCATTAAATCAGGCAAATTAACATGTCTATCACTTCACACACTTATTTCTTTATGATGTGATGTGATAAGTGTCTCCTTAAAAATCCATCAGCAAATTTTGAAATATAAAATATGTTATTATTAACTATAGTCACCGTGCTGTGCCATTCTGATGGGTTAAAACTTACTCCTCCTAACTGAAACTTTGTACCTTTTGACTAACATCTTCTCTTTCCCCATCCACCTCCCACCCTCCCACCTCTGGCAACAATCTTCTACTCTCTACTTCTACAAGTCCAACTTTTTAAGATTCCAAACATAAGTGAGACCATGCAGTACTTGTCTTTCTGTGCCTGACTTATTTCACTTAGCATAATGTTCTCCAGATTCATCCATGTTGTCAAGTGACAGAATTTCTTTCATTTTTAGGGCTGAATAGTATTCTGTTGTATGTATATGCATTTCCTTTATCCATTCATCCATCGATGGGCACTTAGGTTGATTTCATATCTTAGCTATTATGAATAATGCTACAATAAACATGGGAGTGAGATATATCTTTGACATACTAATTTCAATACCCTTGGATATATCTCCAGACTTGGAATTGCTGGATCATATGGTAATTATATTTTTAGTGCTTTGAGGAACTTACACATGGTTTTTCCAAATGGCTGCCAACAGTGTCCACCAACAGTGTCCAAGGACTTGCTTTTCTCTACATCTTCACCAACACTTATCTTTTGTCTTCTTGATAATAGTCATTCTAACAGGTGTGAGGTGATGTCTCACTGTGGTTTTAATTTGCATTTAACTGATGATTAGTGATTTTGAGCATTTTATTTTGTATATCTGTTGGCCATTTGTATGTATTTTCCCCCCCATAATCCAATAATTTTTATTCTAGCAACACAAAACAGTTCAACATTAGGTAAACTAATGTGTTTGTCTTTTTTGGATAAATGTCTATTCAGGTCCTTTGCCCATTTTTAATCAGATTTGTTTTTCTTGCTATTGAATAGTTTGAGTTCTTTATATACTTTAGACATTAACTCCTTATCAAATATATTGCTTTCAAATATATTCTTCCATTACATAGATTGTCTTTTGATTCTGTTGATTATTTCCTTGGCTATGCAGTAGATTTTTCATTTGATGTCATCTCATTTGTCTATTTTGTCTTTAGGCAACTGGTGATTGTATACAAGAAATCATTGCCCAGGCCAATGTCATGGATCTTTTCCTCAGTGTTTTCTTCTAATCATTTTATAAGTTTCAGGCCTTAGGTTTAAGTCTTTAACTCACTCTGTGTTGATTTTTGTATATGGGGTGAGATAAGGGTCCAATTTTATTCTTCTGTATTTTGATATCACTTTCCTCAGCACCACTTATGAAGATACTGCATTTCCTTATTGTGTGTTCTTGGCTTCTTTGTCAAAAATCAATTGACTATAAATTGGTTGGCTTATTCCTAGGCTGTCTGTTCTGTTCCATTGGTTGGTATGTCTATTTTTATGTTAGTATCATGCTATTTTGATTATTATAACTTTGTAGTGTATTTTGAAATCAGGTAGTGTGATACCTCTAGCTTTATTCTTTTGGATCAAGACTGCTTTGACTATTCAGAGTCTTTTGTGGTTCTATACACATTTTAGAGTTGTTTTTTTTCTCTTTCTGTGAAGGATGCCATTAGAATTATAATAGCAATTGCCTTGACTCTGTAGATTGCTTTGGGTAGTATGAAAATTATAACTGTTAATTATTCCAATCTATGAACACTAGACATCTTTCCATTTATTTGTCTCTCCTTCAGTTTCTTTCATCAGTATTTTATAGTTTTCAACATACAGATTTTTCATCTTCCTGGTTAAATTTACTTGTAAGTATTTTAATTTTTGATGCTATTGTAAATGGGATTTAAAAAATATTTTTCAGATAGTTTGTTTTTAGCATGCAGAAATGTTACTAATGTTTGTATGTTGATTTTATGTCCTGCAACTTAACTGAATTCATTTATCAGTTCTAACGGTTTTTTGTTGGAGTCTTTAGTATTTTCTATATATACTACCATTGGATCCAGCAAAATCCACTACTGGGTACGTATCCAAAGGAAAAGAAGTCATTATGTCAAAAAGACACCAGCACACATATGTTTATCACAGCACAATTTATAAATGCAGATACAGAACCAACAGCAACCTAAGTACCATCAACCCATGAATGGATGAAGAAAATATAATGTCGTATATAAAAAAACTGCACGTGAAATAGTGCTCCTGGTACAATGCCTTTTGTATAAAGTTCAAAAGCACATAAAACGAAACTTAATATATGTGTATGTGTGTATATATAAAACAAAAAGCACATAAAACAAATATATATAGTATATAACAAAAGCACATAAAAAAAAAGATCAAGTCATCAGCAGAGACAATTTCACTTCTTCCTTTCCTATTTGTATGCCTTTTTTTTCTTTCAATGTACTTATTTAAGGAAAAAGCTTAGGTAGCAACTAACAAAATGCTGCTGAGAACTCTGGATAGTATAGTAAAATGGCTAAAGAGAGTGCTTGTGGTGGACATTAGAATGATTGTTAGGAAAAAATCAGTCAGGAAAACAGAACTTTCTATAATCCCAAATTATCCTACAGTTATTGGTCAGAAATGACCATTTAAAAGAAATACATTTTATATGCAATGTACATAGCATCAAAATAACTCCATATGGGAATTATCCAAAACAGTTATTAGATGCATCACTTTTTAAAAACTAATTTTACTTGTTCTAAATTAGGTTACAGCATTAAGAATTTTAATTTGATCAGCATCTACAGACTAACAAAGAGATAAATAAATAGGAGAATTATAAGCTCAGTTTCTTAAGCTGAGTCACATTACATTACCATTACTTAAGTATATCTTATTTTTATGAACTATGCATAAAGGTAGGAGTTTAAAAGTACAGTAATGGACACTTTACTATTTTGATATATGTTTGTAAAAGATCTTAAGATACATTTAGTTTTCCCTCCCTAGTAGAACTAAATAATAAGATATTCTGGGTTTTACTTTTCTGTAATAGAATAAAATAAATTTATGTTTTCTTACAATAAATACATTAACCACAAGGAGAATTGGAAACTGCCAGAATGAGATATTAATATGTCCACAAATGTTTATGCTCTTCTTAAAGAAGACTGTTTGCTTTTGCATTGAAAACTGTATTTTTCACTACTTTTTTCTAGCATTGTAACTTAATTTGCTGCACACTGTGTTTTAAAAAGCCAATTCAGATAAGATGTTTAGTGTCATCATTTAGACGTGCCACTTTCTCCTGCTACAAGGAATTTAAGTGACAGCAATATATGTTGAACATTTTCTGAAAACACACTTTTTCTTTTAATCTATACACAAACTCAATTAGCGTTGAGGTCAGTCAATGGAAAGGCATTTATAGAATCAATCATTTTGGGTTAAGAAGTAGACACCCTGCAAGCTTACTAATGGAATGGAAATAATGCCTGGAACCTCTCCAAACAGTAACAGTCTCAATGGAGCAATTAAATATGTATGAAGAATGTTTGCTGAGAAGTTCAAACATATCAACCTGGGATTTATATTTGTGATTTAATTTATTCAGCACCTTCCAGTGAGCCAATGCTTGATGGTCTAAAAACATTGCTGGGCCCTGCATCTATTGCATCCTGCACAGAGTTTTGAGTGACAGTCACTCAGAAGCAGTGGTTATTTTTAATCATCTCAAGAAATACAGGCAGAAGAGGGAGAATGGGAGTTTTTGATTTGCATTTAGATACCCAACACTGCCTCATTAATAAATTTGGCACTCTTAAGAGTATGCCAGGCAATCTTCAGCCCATTTAATAGAACGTATTGGCATAGGCAAAACTCCTGTTTCTGCTCACAGCAGTGGTATTTAGGCCTTCAAATTACAATTCACTTGTATTATTGCTGCAATCTGTATCTTCAGATCATTACTTTTCTCTCTCAAAAGCGAAGTCTGTATGGTAGTAACTAGCTGAACTTTATACTATTAGGAAATAATGGTGCTACTGTGTTATAATATCACTGATTAAATTAAGGAAAAATTTCAGGGGGGAGATAGCAACAGGATGATATGGCAACATTTTATACACATTATTTTATACTCAAGCTTTGTTTTTAAATGCCAGAGAAACAAGGATATATTTTTTCTTATTTTATTTTTAAATTTATAATTGATACTACAATTTTACATACTTATGGTGTACAATGTTGTATTTCAATGCATTTATACATCATATTATGATCAATTGGAGTATTTACCATATCCATCACTTTAAACATTTATCCTTTCTTTGTGGTGACAACATTCAAAATTTTCTTTTTTTTTTTTTGAGACGGAGTCTGGCTCTGTCGCCCAGGCTGGAGTGCAGTGGCCGGATCTCAGCTCACTGCAAGCTCCGCCTCCCAGGTTTACGCCATTCTCCTGCCTCCGCCTCCCAAGTAGCTGGGACTACAGGCGCCCGCCTCGTCGCCCGGCTAGTTTTTTGTATTCTTTAGTAGAGACGGGGTTTCACCGTATTAGCCAGGATGGTCTCGATCTCCTGACCTCGTGATCCGCCCGTCTCGGCCTCCCAAAGTGCTGGGATTACAGGCTTGAGCCACCGAGCCCGTCCCAAAATTTTCTAAGTATCTTGAAATATACTCTACATTGTTTTTTGCTAAATGACAAACAGATGTATGAAATCATGTTCAGCATCACTGATCATCAGAGCAGCACAAACCTTGACCTCTTAATTGGCCCTTAATCATTACCTGTGCCCCAACCCCACACCAGGGGGCAGTATTTCACAGGAAGGAACTTTCAAAGGAGCCAGCTCTGCCTGGACCAGTCGTTGAAGAGGTTAGTCCTGGGGAGAGGGTGCTGTGATAGCCTGGGGTCTGACACGCACCAGAGGGTTGGGCTGGCAGCAGAATGGTCTCTCTCCCACCCCCTTGCCTGTGGAACCTCCTATGCCAGGCTGGTCTGAAGGAAATGGAGTTCTAGCTTCCATTTGGGGATTGAGGGCAAGGGAAAGATAGGGTTTGAGATGAGAATGAGGGCTTGGCTTATGCTAACACCTTCCAGTTTGGGTCTCAGATTCTGACTCAGAAGCCGAGTATGAGGATATAGCCTCCAGTTGGGGGGCGAGACAGGATCACAGGGTTTGGGATGGGTAGACTCCTCTCAGTTGTGTGAATCAGGGAACAAACCCTGAGCAACTAGACCCAGATGGGTGAATTTCTGGAGAATTTGATGCCATTGCCACCACTATCAGCCCCCAGCCTTCCATTATACCCAGTCTTGGGGAGGGTATACCATTTACATAGACCAAACATGAATGATGCTTCCTGGGGTTGGCTAATTGACTGATCTGTACTCTGAACTTTCCTTCCTGTGGCAGACATTTCTCATCAAACACAGTCTCTGTATTTGATGTTTTAGATAAGGACTGGAGTCCTTCTCCACATAGGGCTGCAGACAAGCCCGGCCAATTCCTCAAGATCTCCAGCTCAAGAGGCAGTGGTTGGCCATCACTCTGTAACGAACCTTGATGAGCCTCCAGGAAACACAGAGGTACCTCCATCATCCTGGATGATGCAGACAGCATTGAGAATGTGGCATTAGCACTGGCAGATGTGGTACATGTAGGCCAGGGACTGCAGTGTGACTGCTGCCCACTCCTCCCATGAGAAGGCCTCCAGTGCCGTCCACTGCCTCATCTCCAGAATCCTGGACGGTATCAGCTGCCATCAGCACTGAATGATCCAGGTGCTGAGGGCTGTGTGCCACAGTGCCTGGTCCACCAGGGTGCCCCGCCACCAGATTTGGATCTTGATGATTGCCATATCTTTGTCAGAGAGTTTCTTTTGGTTTTCTGGGGGTTTTCCGAATTTCTCATTGGCATTATCCACTGTTTGTGTCTTAACCAGAGCCAGAGTTTTGGCCTCTGCCTTCGACTTTGAGGTTAATGGTCCTGAAGAAAAATGACTCAGCATCTCCTTCTGCCGAGGCTCATCTTTTGTGTGTGTGTTGGGGTGGGGGGGGCGTTTATTCATTTTTTTAGGCTGCTTCTTATTAGTTCTGCTCTGCAAGTTGTACAGGGAGCATGGTGCAGATGTCTGCACAGCTTCTGAAGAGGCCTCAAGGAGCCTTTACTCATGGCAGAAGGTGAAGCAGAGCAGGCATCTCACATAGCAGAGCAAGAGCAAGAGAGGAAATAAAGATATTTAATGTAGAGAAAGGTTGGGTGGATTTTGTGTGTGTGTGTGTGTGTCTGTGTGTGTGTGTGTGTGTGTGTATGTGTTTTAGGGGTTTGTATTCAAGTGTATGTGGTATACAACAACTAATATCAAAGGTACATGTTTATTTGTCTAGGCTGAGGTCTGCAGGAGGTAAAATTAGCAAACAACTAGAATCCATACAATGGGTAAAATTCCAAATATGGTCAAGATTTTGAGAGGGTTCCATGGATAGGAATCAATATCATGAAAATGGCCATACTTCCCAAAGTAATTTATAGATTCAGTGCTACTGCCATCCAATCTACCATTGAAATTCTTCACAGAATTAGAAAAAACTACTTTAAATTTCATATGGAACCAAAAAAGAGCCCGTGTAGCCAACACAATCCTAAGCAAAAAGAACAAAGCTGGAGGTATCACACTACCTGGCTTCAAACCGTAATACGAATCTATAGTAATTAAAACAGCATGGTACTGGTGCCAAAAGAAACATATAGATCAATGGAACTGAACAGAGACCTCAGAAATAACACCACACATCTACAACCATCTGATCTTCAACAAACCATGCAAAAACAAGCAATGGGGAAAGGATTCTCTATTTAATAAAGGGTGCTGGGAAAACTGGCTAGCCATATGCAGAAAACAGAAACTGGACCCCTTCCTTACATCTTATACAAAAATTAACTCAAGACGGATTAAAGACTTAATTGTAGGACTTAAAACCATAAAAACCTTAGAAGAAAACCTAGGCAATATAATACCATTCAGGACATGGGCATGGGCAAAGACTTCATGACTAAAACATCAAAAGCAATTACAATAAAAGCCAAAATTCACAAATGGGATGTAATTAAACTAAAGAGCTTCTGCACAGCAAAAGAAACTGTCAACCTACAGAATGGGAGAAAATTTTTGCAATCTACCTATCTGACAAAGGTCCAATATTCAGAAACTACAAGGAACTTAAACAAATTTACAAGAAAAAAATAAACAACCCCATCAAAAAGTGGGCAAAGGATGTGAACAGACACTTCTCAAAAGAAGATATTTATGTGGCCAACAAACATGAAAAAAACTCAACATCACGAATCATTAGAGAAATGCAAATCAAAACCACAATGAGATGCCATCTTGCACCAGTCACAATGGCTATTATTAAAAAGTCAGGAAACAATAGATGCTGGCGAGGCTGTGGAGAAATAGGAACGCTTTTATACTGTTGATGGGAATGTAATTTAGTTCAACCATTGTGGAATACAATGTGGCAATTCCTCAAGGATCTAGAACCAGAAATATCATTTGACCCAGCAATCCCATTACTGGGTATATACCCAAAGGAGTATAAATCATTGTACTATAAAGACACATGCACACGTATGTTTATTGCAGCAGTATTTACCATAGCAAAGACTTGGAACCAACCCAAATGCCCATCAATGATAGACTGGATAAAGAAAATGTGGTACATGCACACCATGGAATACTATGCAGCCATGAAAAGGAATGAGATCATGTCCTTTGCAGGGATATGGGTGAAGCTGGAAGCCGTCATTCTCAACAGACTAACGCAGGAACAGAAAACCAAACACTGCATGTTCTCACTCCTAAGTAGGAGTTGAACAATGAGAAGACATGGACACAGAAGGGAACAACACACACTGGGGCCAGTGGGGGTGGTTGGGGGTGAGGGGAGGGATATCATTAGGACAAATAGTTAATGCATGCGGGGCTTAAAACCTGGACGACTGGTTGATAGGTGCAACAAACCACCATGGCACACGTATACATGTGTAATGAACCTACGTGTTCTGCACTTGTATCCTGGATCTTAAAGTAAAATAAAATAAAAATAAAAATAAATATTGCGAGAGGGTTCTTGGTGATGTTATTGCTCTGGTTCATGTCTTGACTCAGCAGTATATATCATCTTGTCCAAGATGCAGTGATGTCGTAGGGTTGAGGGCTGGTACTCCAGAGTGAATGACACCTCTGATGGATGCACTACAAAGCCTAGCAATTCATCTTTCAAATAGATTTACACCATTATTAAAGGAAAAAGCTGAAGTGCCATCATAGTTTAACAGGATATAAAATGAAAACAGGTCTTCTAAAATGGAAACTTGAAATCCCAGGGAGGCATTTAAAATGTGGTTACTGACAGATCTGTCATGCCAATTTATGAGCTGTGAAAGCTTGTTGCTTTCAAAGCCTCTTCAGGACACTGGTATTTAAAGCCTCTAAGGCCATCGGTTGGATGCTTTTTTTATATTGAGAAATCCTAAGGGTAGCTTATAAGATGATAGATTTAGCTTCATGAGAACCAACGTTTAATCATCTGTGATAGCAACATGAGGCCAAGTGTAGTTTGACCACTGTCCTAGATCACTGAGGACACATTTTATAGCTCATTACTTTATATGTAAGGTGGATTTTGAAACTATATATTGTATTAATTTATAACCGAAACCACAGATTAATTGGAAATATCAAATTATCTTATTAACTGACACTGAATCTACCAACAGTCCTAACTAGTCTTTGAGTTAGTAACTCTCTACCCTTGGTGGTCAAGGAAAATATTTAGTCATTTATTTACCTCTACATATGTCAAACAATAATGTCAGAGGCCACAAAGTAATAAGCAACAAACAAAAACATTCAGCATTAGCTTCTTAAAATGTGGATTGGATCAGATCACTCTTAGAAACTATTACTATCTTAATGCTAACTTCCTACCCAGAGATCACCCCACTCCTCCTCCATCACTCCCTGCTCCAGATTCCTTACTTAAAGGCAAAAAGAAAAAAAAAATTGCAGACTTCTTAGCATAATGTTCAAGGCTATACAGCATCTAGCTCATCCTTCATTTCTAACCTTTTTTTCATCTCTTGACATATCAATGCTTCAGTTTATCTACAGTCTTCTCCCAGTTTCAGAAGCTTGCCGCATGCTTCATCTCTGGTGACTCTGATCATGCGCTTCCCTTGCCTACAAGGTCTTTCCCCCTTTTTTCCACCTATTAAACTTTATCCATATCTAAAGATTCGGCCTGTGACCCGACCTGGTTGCTCATACCTGTAATCCCAGCACTTTGGGAGGCTGAGGCAGGCGGATCACTTAAGCCCAGAGTTCGAGACCATCCTGGGCAACATAGCAAAACCCCGTCCTATTAAAAATACAAAAATTAGCCAGGAGTGGTGGCACACGGTTGTAATCCCTGCTGCTCAGGAGGCTGAGGCAGGAGAATCGCTTGAAGTTGGGAGGCGGAGGTTGCAATGAGCTGAGATCACATCGCTACGCTCCAACATAGGTGACAGAGTGAGACTGTGTCTCAAAAATAAACAAACAAAAACAAAAAGCAAAGATTCAGCTTGAATGCCATTTTTTATGAAGTCAGCTCCCAATCCCTATTATGTAATCAGGGCTCCATCCTCTTCATTTTCACATCCCTTGGTTGAGTCTTATGGAATAGTTGTTTAGGATTTGGCTTTGATGTTTACACAGGTTTGATTTATACTGGGATGAAATCCCTTTATCAGTTACATAACCTGGAGCACCTTATTGAACTCTCTGAGCTTCCGTTTTCCCCACAGGACTGTGAAAAGTACCTACCAGGATATTTTTGACACAGAGGAGGCATTAAAGGGGCAGTATGGTCATGTCAGTCCCACTCCTGTCCAGTAAAAATTTCACTACAGAAAAAATGAGGATAATAAATCTTCTGAAGTCAGATTTTATGGTTGTGGGTATTAATTATTTAGCAAAGAAAAGAAGAAGAGGTTGGAGAAAGAGGACGAACAGAAAGGAGAAAGAGGAGAAAAAAGAAAAGGAAAAAAGCAACCTTCTAACTAAGAAATATTACTCCTGTGTGAAACACAAATGTCTATAAACCAGGTGAATTTTTGGACCGTGGTTTAAAATGGTATGTTTCTAACATTATCTTTCTACTTTATGTGTAATCACACAGGAAAAGAATAACTAATTAAACATTAATGAATAGGGGGAGTGTGTGTGGGAGGGAGCACATATTTAACCTGTTAGATTTATTTTTTTTAATTATACAATCAAAAATTAAAACATTATGGTATTGGTGCAAGAATCAAGAGACAGGATAAATACTGCTAAAATTTTCACCATATTTGAAGGGATGTTCAGGATGATCAACTCAAAATGTGGTCTTTTATGATTTATGCAAAGTTCAGTCTATCCTAAGCGAACATCTTGAAAGGAGATCAGTAATCCACTCAAAATCCTAAAGCTGAGGTAGACAGAGGGTAAGAAAAGACCCTATATGAGCCTCCCCAAATTGAAAGCCACATGGTACAGATGCTGAATTTCAGATGTGGACTAAAAGGAGCTTTGTTTTCCCACAGCCAAATCTAGAGATTAGAATCCAGGATTGCTTGATTGGGTCGATTGACTCAGCAGGTGAGCTGGTGCTCTCTAGGTTCCTTGTGTGATTAGTTTATGCCATTTTCACATCATAATGAAGCTGACATTATTGTTATCCATGCTTTACACTTCGAAAATCTGGGCATACGAAGATTAGATGATTTGTCAAGGTGAAACACTAGTAAGTGGTAAAGCCAGTTATAAATCCAATGTGACTTCAGAACTTGCATGAAAGCCGCTGTGCTATATTGATAATTCCCACACACAGACTCACTCTCTCTCTCTCTTTCAAAGAAACATTACAAAACTGCAGAGAACATTTCTGTCTTCAACAGAGAAACTTGGAAAATCATCTATTTGGAAAAAAGTCAAGTTTGATCATCATTTTTTTCCCTTCACCTCATTTGACCAGAAAAAGAAAAAAAAAATAGAAGCAGGCTAACCAACTCAATGATAACAATAACTACTGTGAAGCAAAAAATAAAAAAGAAATATAGATTAGAATGGCATGTGTGTGAGTAGTTGAGAATTGTAAAAGATTTCTAAGCATAAAAGGAAAAATCACCAGAAGTAAAAAGATTGATATATTGAACTACATAAAAAAATACATTCTTGACAGAAAATAGTTATCAGCAAAATTAAAAATGACTGACATGGTAGAAAGTTGTTTTTAATTAGTAAGAAGAGGATTAATAGTCTCAGTAGATAAGAATCAATCAATTAGAAGAACACTATAAAGTAGACAGTTTACAGAAAAATGCATAGAAAGAATTTCTAAATATACAAAATGAAAACTTCATTATTGATCATACAAAATGAAATGAAAACTCTAAGTACCATTTTCATCATCAAATTAGCCCAGATTTTAAAACAGTTTTTACTAGATAGAAGTAGACATTCTCATACTCTACCTCAAATTACAAAAGGTGAATTACAAAAATTGAATTTTGTAATTCACATTACAAAAAGGTGTAATTTGAATCAACCTTTCAAAAAATAAATTTTATAATATGGAAAATATCCATAAAATAGTCATACCCTTGATTCAGTAATTATTCTGCTTCTAGGAGCATGTCTTAAGAAAGTACCAGATATTGACTAGGATTTATAATACATATAACAGTGACATATATGACATATAATAACTAAATGTCTAATAACAAGTCCAAGTAAATAGATATCATGGAGTATTACACAGCTCTGTAAGAGAGTGCATTTGAATGACAGTGTGTTTGATTTTTCTTACAAATATCCACAATGTAAGTAGTTAATTGTAAAAGCAGGGTATAAACTTGGACATGGTAGGATCACAATTCGATAACACAGACACATGCATACACATATAGATGCATAGCTATAGAGAAAACAGGAATAAAATACTGCCAAAGAATAACAAAATACTGGCAAAAAATCAACCACTGCATTACTGGAGGGATAATTTCATTTTCTGCTATACCCTTTTCTGTGTTTTACTATTAGCATTTAAAAATATTTTTTAACATGGAAAATATATTTTGGAAAACAATCCTCATATTTCAGAAAGAGAATGTCATTACTGGACACTGATGATAATTATAGGATTGTTGTTCAGTGAAACAAATTATTAATAACCTAACTTAGAAAGCCAATCCAGGCCATTCCTCATGTCTTCAAGTAGATTTTATATTAAAATATTTATATAAGTCATTTATAACTCGTTACATTACTAAAAATACTAGTTAGGAACATCATTTGTAGTCAGCATTTTTTTAAAACTTTAAAAATAAACAGATATAAACACATATACACACACTATGTGCACACATATACACGTACCCACAGAATAAGGTTATATATAAATTTATGTATATCTAAATTTATATAAAAATTTTATATTTGCACATATGTGTATATAAAACAATGTATATATGCTGGAAGGAACAAGATTTTTCCTACTTTTTTGTTGCCTTTCTGCTTTTTTTGATTGTCATCACATCCAGCCCACAGTATTTAAAGCCCTGTTGGTCAGATATATGGAATCTCATTATTATACTTAAACTACTTACTATTGAATGTGGACCCAAAATGTCATGTTTTAACCTTTTAAATATGAAGGAAGGAAGAAATATGCAATCACATATTTTAATAAAGTTAAATTCCATTTCAGGTTTCATCTCATTATTTATAATTTGATCAGATTCACAAGATGAAATTATTCTTATAAATAATACATGGATATTTCATGTGAATTTTGATGTAGATTTATACAATGTGGAATTTTACTGCTATAGATTACTATGCATTCTTGGGTTTTATGATGAAAGATATAGCCAGTAGTAATATAATGCAATAGGAATTGATATGATTCACAAACCCCAAACAGTGTTTGCAGATGCAATTAAAATATATAAAATAACATGGGCTTTCATCTTACTTGATTTCTGTTTCTGAGAATAGCATTATTTAGGATAATCAAAGAAATGTTTGTTTTAAGAAATCAATACCCTTAAAGCATCATCATTATTTTTAAAATTGTGCAATTGTTTCTACAGGTTATTGATTTTACCTGTCTCAGTATATAATGATAGTTTGTTTGGTTTTAAGTCTTTTCTAAAAGGGTTTGTAACTCGGCCATTATTTACACATATAGCCTGGTTCTATGCTTAGTGCCTTCTCTTTTCCTGGTCTGTGACTGGGCCCTTGCTGACCCTAAAAAATGACTTTTTTATTCCTCCTAGTTAACCCTTCTTCACATAAAGGAAGAAAGGATTTATGAAATATCTATTGCATACTAGATGTTTATATGTATGTGACTTCATTGAATCCTCAAATAGCCTATATGCTAGGTTATTGCAGAACACATCACTCAAGCAAAGAAGAAAGAGGGAGAGAGAAGGAGAAGTTGCACACCCATGGGAAGAGTTTTCCTCTTACGGTGGTTTAGAAGTAGTCCTGCTGCCCTGGGCTCAATATTATGTGCTTAAGGCATCTGCACTCCTATCCATTTGCTGATTCTTCTCACCCTTTTGACATACTGACTGTCTGTCTATGTATAAGTGTACACTCCATTTGCTGTTTGTCTTTACCATTCTGTTTTGGTATTGGAGCTCTGTCTTGAATCCAGATCTTGATACAAGGTCTAGTCCTTTTAGCCATCTTCAGTAGAGGAAGGACCTTGCCTGTCATATCCTCAACTACTTGCTAGAGCTGTGTCTTCAAAGGACTGGTAGCTTGGAACAATATTTGCTACTAATATCTGATTTCGAGTTTCTTCTCTACATAAAACATTCTGTCCTGACCAGAATTTTCACTGGTACTGGGGCAAATTGCCTTCTAGATTTCATTGTAAATCACTACCTTTGGCATCCTAAAGCCAAATCAACTACTCCAACATAGATCCCACTTGACACCCTTATCTCTGGTGCTACACCTAAATAAAACACATTATGCAGGAGACACAGATTATTTTACATTTTCCTCTTGGAACAAAGATATATCATATGCAATAAGGAGGAAATGTATGTGAAAATATGGTGTTTCTATTTTTAAATGAAGTATATATTATGCACATACATTTTTGGCTTTTGCCAGAATTATTTGTGACATAATCTTTCGGAACTCATTGCTGTTAAGTCATAACTTTGTTAATTTCAGTAGTATTCTTTAGAATAATATGAATCCAGTATATTTAAAATAAATAGATTAGGAAACCTGGAGATTATTAATATTTATTACCTTTATGAGAAGACAGAACATAGTTTGAAAATTACCTTTTTTCATAATAGAGACTTAATTATCTTTTTCCAAGGAATTTCTTTATCTTGGCTTAGCTTTGAATTCAACTCAGTAGCTACCAAAGCATTAGGTGTGCGTTTATCAACAAAAGGCATTTTTATATAATTTTTGATGCTAGATCGTACAAACCCCTCCAAAGCATAAACGAACCTCCCTATTCATTCTATTACATTTAAAAAATGTGTTTTTGTATTTTTGACATTAGTTCCTCTTACCTTAGGTAATTACTGTCTATGTATAATGAGCAGCCATGGCCTCATTGAATAATGGCTGCTCTATGTCTTTCAAGAGTTTAAAAGACTTGTAGCTCATATGGCTGATTATAAAGTTTCATTCACTTATGGAAAACATTTTTTCTCCTTCCCTCACGACATATGGTGTGTATTCTAGAGAAATATTTTTAACATTAAAGCATCACCAGGAAAAAAAAAGATTAGAGTGTTTTGACATTTCTGTTATTTAAACTCTTAACAGAAGAAAAATCAACCTTGTTAAATTAAAGAATCTATATTTATTCAAACTCTTTTGAAAAAACATTGAAGATTGGTTCACAACATTTGTAATTACATTTTATTTTGGAAAGCTTTCCACAATTCAATAGTCAGAGTTTCTTTTAAGTCATCTCAGTGGAGAATATAGCTATCCTAGAGAATCACATATAAACTTTACCGAATTAGCAAATGTGTAGTTGTGGCTGTGTCCAGAGACTGCTGGAACATTGAGATGAATATTGATAAATTCAGTCAGATGTTCATTAATGTGCATTTTCTAATACAGGAGCTAGCTACATATAGCTACTGAGCATTTGAAATTTGTCTGAATTGATGTGCTGTAAGCATAAAGTCACCATGGATGTCAAGGATTGATTAAGAAAAAAATATAAAATATCAGATTCATAATTTTAAATTGATTTTATTGATTTGTGGCTTGTGTTGTATTTCTGCCTTTGTGTACAAAACATTTGAGTAAAATATAAAAATGTACTTCACTTTTCATATTAGTGTTCTGTTATCCCTTTAGCATTTCTCAAGTCATCGTTTCTTACTAAACTGCATAGGAGGTACAACAGCTCCTCTAATGGAGTGAGCTTTCTTGATATTGAAGTGGCGAGCATTATCCTAAATGTTCTAGCTACATAGCAACCTACAGTGTGAGTCCCTACAATGTGCTGTGTGAATTACATAAATTATCTCACATACTCTTCACCATACTCTATGATGTTGTTATTATAACCCCAGTTTTAAGTTGAGGAAACTGAATCTCAGATGGTTCAAAAACATGTTTAATATGATTATTGTAAAGGTTTCAAAAGGGACTGAGTCAGAATTCAAAGCAAAGTTTCTCAGTCTTTATAGTCTCACTGGGAAACTACTTGTCTTTCTATCTTAACACTTTCCAGGAAATTCTTGAAGATATGGACTTCTTTCACGGAGTTATGTTAAATTGATCTTTGGGAATGATGATGGTCACTAGGATGATTGTCGGTAAAAGTTACACAAGACTTCTCCAACTTTAGCAGGCAATTAAATATGTTCCACAAGGAATAGTAAGTGGTGGCATTCACTGAAATAGACACTTTATCTAAATGTTTCTGTGCATCCTTGTTATAATGAGTAAATAATAACAGTGGCCATATTAAAAATAGAATTACCCTTTTTGAATTAAAATTATGTATTTGAATTAGAGAAAAAGCATTTGAAACATGTTTTTTTAAAAAGCAATAAAAACTCATTATAAAATTGTTTGTAACCTGGCCCACATTTAGCACTAGTGCTATTTGATGAGTTGAAGAATGAAGGACATCAGTTTATGTAATAATTTTTAGTTAAGAACCAATTGTTTCTTATTTACAAAACCACCATGAAAAAAATTGGAGATTTATATGATATCTGAGAACATTTAGAACACCATGTGAAACCTCCTTTGACTAGGTTCTGCTGATTGGTTTCACTGGTCAGAATTGTCTGTGGACATTTTCCCTGCAGCTCCCAGGCCAACCTAGGGTCTGATGGTACAAGAAGCGTCTTTCCATGACACTTAGCTCTTCAGTCCAGAAGACTGGCCTTGGCCACTAAGGCCATTATTCCCAAAGATATCTGCAGGTTAAAGGTGAGAAAACATGCTCTTAAGCAATTTGAGTTACCACTGCATTTACAGTGGTAATTTTTATGGTAATGAGATTGTGTCTTACAGACTCACTTGTGATTTGTTTCACTTGCCCTCTGGCTAAGTGGAGTCTAAACCTTTCCTCATATGCTGTCTCAGCCATTGGGTGCACAAGTACAAAGACTCATGATGAGAAACTGTGATTTCAAATGAAATTGTGCCTAAAGGATGCTGTAATTCATGCTTACAAAGAAAAAGTACATACTAGTAAATAACTTTCCATTTTCTAATATCCTCTATTTTTAATCCGTTGGTGATATCATCTCTTATTAACCTCTACAGTAAATACAAAAACAAATAGAAACATACAGTATTTATTATTTGGTAATATAAGAGGAAATTGCTGTAGTCATGAAATTATTTTAAAGTTGGTTACTTTGGTTATCATTCGCCCCAACATGTACTTCAGACTACATGAGTTTAGAAAGGAAAAACAAATCTGTTTACGGATGGAGATTAGTTTTGTTCTGTCTTGTTTAAAACCATCCTTCACTTCTTCCCACCCCCACTAGTTTCACAGTGGAAAACCATGTGCAAATCATAGATCCTGGCAGCAAGAGGAGAGGCAGGTGTGCATAAATCTTGAGGTTTAAGCATCTTAATCAGACTCCACAAGTAAAAAGAGAGACAAATTTTTTTAGCAAGCTGCTTTTAAAATATTCTGTCTTGTAATTGTGAGTGGCACGTTGAACTTTATATAGCATGTTTCTTCTATAATCTCTATTAATTGATAAGTATGTCCTTTACAGGACATTATCCAATTATGTCTTGGGTTTTTAAAATAGATTTTTAAATTGTGAGTATATACAAGTTACATTAATACATATTGGATCTTTGGTCCATCTTAAAACATAATTTTTTAAAAAATCAATAATGCCTATAAAACAGAAATCATTTATGGAGCTATCTTATAGGCACTTCACATGATTAACTCAGTAAATAACTGAAGGGGAGTGGTTTATCGTTATCTCAGATGAAGAAGCTAAGGCTCAAAAAGGTTAAATAACTTGCTTATTATTGCTTAATTAGTAAATTGTAAAGATTCAAACACGACTCTGCCTAACTGAAAAACTAATGGTCTCACATGCTGTCTGATTTAACATATCAAACTATAATGTGGAAAATGCAAAACAATTCTGAAATTTTGGTATTTATTAGATCAGTAGTCTGGATTTTTGTTTTGCACAATGGATGAAAAGCTTTTTGATATTATTGAGGATTTGGGTTGTCTTGGTACCGCTTTGACTTCAAAGTTTAAAAAACGATGCTGCAGATTTTTACCAATAGTATTGCTATGGGGAGAAGTCATATTTAAAAAAATAAAGCTTAAAGAAACAGTCCAATTTGAATAATAATAACATAGATGGAAGATACGATGGTGTTGAATAATCCTGCTGTTGCTATTATGATATTTTGCTTACAAAGAAAACCACAGTAATTTTCCCAGTTTAGTGGTAAATTGAGAAGTAGGAGTCTCTGAGAAACCTTCACATACGCAGCATTTTGAATGGTGTTTGGAACAAAGCATTGGAGTGAAATTCAGTTAAAGCCAAGTCAGGAAGGCCTTCTGAATGAAGTTCTGAACTAACTTTTCCTTTACACCCTGCAAGATTCATCTTATTGTAATTCTCTGTTGATTTGGGTATGAATTACAAGTTAATGACCTTTGTTCAAAGTTGGAGAATTACCTTGTTTAATGAACTAGAATGTAAACAGCCAATGTTTTTGCTATTAAAAGGAAATCTATATGGAGTTTTTATAAAAGAAATACCTGTAAAGATTAATGTAGGTGTGAAGCAGCTTCTGCGGAGCCTTTCCTGAATATTTTATGTAAAAAAATAAGTTCTGCCTTTAAAATAAGGAGAAAAGCATGAAAGGTTATGCTGACTATAGTCAACAGGCTAAAATTTTGATAGTACCACAAATTTTTCAGTTTGTACACACACATTATGCAGTCTGTATGTACCTGTGTGAATTCCAGTAATAGTGTATACTATACTCATACATTATTTGTTTTGTTTTAGGAAACTATGTAATATGAATATAGAAAGAAAATTTTCTTTTCTCTTGGCAGAAAGTAGAAAACTGAAGCAGAGAGTTAAAACATGACCAAGTATCCTGTGATCACTCTGATAGAACCAGTAAAACAGAGTGGTCTGTTCCTTCGTGTTGCTTCCGCAAACCCACGTGTTTGATGGAAATGAAGGAAGTTATCTTGTCCAAACCATAAAAGTGATCATTGGATACAAAGACCTTCATACTAAGGTAGCCACCAGAGTGAAAGTTTCATGTGATTTGCTATCATATAATTCTATAGCAATTAAATTAATGTGCTCTGCCATGATTTTCATTGCATGAGGGTGTTTTTTTGTTTTGTTTTGTTTTTTGAGACAGTCACGCTCTGTCCCCCAGGCTGGAGTGCACTGGCATGATTTCGTCTCACTGCAACCTCTGCCTCCCAGGTTCCATGTTACTTTTATCTATAACAGAGTTTTCTCAGAAATCTGCTTTTCTGTGTTTCTTTAATCTGATCAACAAACATATGAAAAAAAGCTCATCATCACTGGTTATTAGAGAAATGCAAACCAAAACCACAATGAGATACTATCTCACGCCAGTTAGAATGGCAATCATTAAAAAGTCAGGAAACAACAGATGCTGGAGAGGGTGTGGAGAAATAGGAACACTTTTACACTGTTGGTGGGACTGTAAATTAGTTCAACCATTTTGGAAGACAGTGTGGCGATTCCTCAAGCATCTAGAACCAGAAATATCATTTGACTCAGCAATCCCATTACTGGGTATATACTCAAAGGATTATAAATCATTCTACTATAAAGAGACATGCACACGTATATTTATTGCAGCACTGTTCACAATAGCAAAGACTTGGAACCAACCCAAATATCCATCAGTGATGGACTGGTTCCTTGCAGAATTGTTTTTAAAAAGTGAAATCACTTCTTCATTTGTTATTTTAATCACCTTTAAAGCAAGATAATGTCACTTAGGTAAGAGGGCTATTCCTGGAGATAATTAGCCATTTGATTGACCTGCTGTAATAATGCTATACACTCTTTGGAATTATTTGTCATTATGCCTCTCGTAAGAAAAGATAATGGAAAAACAGACCACTGTGCATGGAAAATATAAATATAAAATATACATATCGCTTCACTTGGTAAGATAAAATAATCAAGAATACTTTTAGTTCATAATTTATTTCAGTGAAGGTATATTTATATCCTGGAGGATCACATTAATATTTTCAGAGCAACAGAATTGTGTAATGTTTTGCAACAGTTTTACTCAATTAGAATCCCTGTTTTATGTTTTGAAACATTGCTATGTCAGTTTCATGGTTTTCTAAAGACTTTACGGTTCTCAGTATACCTACAAATGGCGATGACTGTCTACATGTGCAAAAGGTTCAGTGAATATGGTAAAACTATAAGTTGATGGGTGTTTGGGAGATTTTTTTCTGACAAGTTTGTTTTTCTGTCTATTTATTTGATCATTGTCTTTCATCTTTGTTGTCTACCTAGATGATCTCCCACTAGCTGGATATTCAAAATCCATTTCTCAGTGTGCCCTCTCACTTCCTTGATTTTATGACTATTACTGAAGCTTCACCCTAAGACAATTACTGTTTCCTCACCAAGCACAAATGTGAATGTGGTGTTGTACCTTCAGAATCCCCTATCAGCTATGCTAGTCCCCTTTGTATTTGTTACCTTAACTCTGTGGCTCTCAGGACACTGGGGCCAGTGTTTCTGTGAGGTAGGTATTTGTGAAGGAATGTGTAGACTGGGGAAGGCTACTCACAGATCTCAGATAAGAAGGATGTTGATGGGAAGCATTTAGGGAAGGGATAAAGAAAGCAGAGATGTCCCACCTAATTGCTACAAGAGAAGTAAAGGACATCATGGGCAACTTTTATTATTTTGATAGTGTATGTATGTCAGAAGGATGAAAACTGCTCACAGAACCATAGAAATCTGAAAAAAACAGATGCTTTTTCTAGGTAACATAAAACCAACAGATAAAGAAAAAATATAAAGATGTGGTTTGAATATATGAAAATCATACCAAATGCCATCGTTTATATGGATGATCACTAAAAGAATTGAAAATACATAATAATAATAACTAGCATATACTACTGCTTTTTAGCATTTACTAAAGTTTTAAGCATTCTATAAAAATTACCACATCTAAGCTTCACAACAACCTTATGAATTATGTACAGATAATATAATTTGTCCCAAAAGTGACAGAGCTGGGATTAGATACCTAGCAGTATGATTCCAAAATAGCTGCTCTGGGGATAAGAGATGATAAAGAAACAAATGAGAAACAAACAAGCCAAAGAAAATACCAGCTTTGAAGATGCTTGTCAAGAAGTAAAATACGATGATAAAAAGAAACGAGTGTTTAGGTGTCTTCTTTTGCCTGGGAGTTCAGAGAACTCTCTGAGAACTTCTGAACTTATAAGCAGAACTCTGTATAATGAGAAGCCAGCAAAGGAAAGAGACCAACTAATCCAAAGGCTGCACATCAGAAAGGAGGCTGGTATGTTCCAGAAACAAAGGAAGGGCCAGAGTGAAAATGGTACCAGACGACTTTGGAGAGGGGGACAAGATGTAGATCACGTTGTGGGGCTAAGGTAGGGTATTCGGATTTCAGTCTAAGTGCAATGACACACTGTTGGAGGAAGTGAGTGATAGGATCTGGTTTAAGTTTAAAAGGTCATTTTTGGCTGCTCTATGGAGCATGTATCATAGAGAGATAAAACTAAAAGCAGTAATTCCAGTTAGAAGGCTATGTCAGTGGTTTGGGTGAGAGAGGGCAGAGCTTGAGTCAACCCATTTGGGATAGTTTCTTTTTTCCAACCTTTTATTTTTTTATTGAGGTGAAATTGACATAACATAAAATTAACCATTTTAAAGTATACAATGTAGTAGCACTTAGAGCTTTCATAATATTGTACAACCACCCTGTCTATCTGATTCTGAAACATTTTCATCACTCCAAAAGAAAACCCTCTACCCATTATGCAATTGCTTCCCATTCTCCTCTTCCCCAGGCCATGGAAAACACCAGTCTGTGTTCTGTCTTTATTTATTTACCTATTCTGGATATTTCAATAAATAGAATAATACACTATGTGATATTTTTAATTAGTCTTTCACTTAGCATAATGCTTTCAAGGTTTGTCCATTATAGAGCATTTATTAATCATTCATTACTTTTTATTCACAGGTAATATTCCATTGTATGGATAAAGCAAATTTTATTTACCCATTCATCACTTGATGGATATTTGGGTTGTTTCTACTTTGGGGCTATTAGCAATAGTGCTGCTATGAACATTCACATACTTTATCTACGGATATATGTTTTTATTTCTCTTGGGTGTGTAGCTAGAAGTGAAATTGCTGAATAGTATGGTAAATCTATAACATTTTGAAAAAACTCCTGGGTAATATAGTAACATTGAACATTTTGAAGAACTACCAAACTGCTTACCAAACTGGCTATAGTGTTTTGTAATCTTACCAGCAATGAATGATGGTTCTAATTGCTCTCTATCCTCTTAAACATTTATTATCATCTGTCACTTTCACTGTAACCATCCTAGTGGATGTGAACTGCTATCTCATTTTAGGTTTGATTTGCATTTTCCTAATGACTGTATTGAGCATCTGTTTATGTGCTTACTGGCCATTTTTATATCTTTCCCGGAGAAATGTCTATTTAACGTATTTACCCATTTTTAAATTGGGTTATTTGTCTTTTTATGGTTGAGTTGTAGGAGTTCTTTATGTATTCTGCATATAAGTCACGTATCTGATAAGTGATTTGCACATATTTTCTCTTAGTTTGTGGTTTGCATTTTCACTTTCTTTTGGTGTCCTTTGAAGCACATATGTTTTTAATTTTGATGAAATTCAGTTTATCTATATTTTCTTTGGTCAGACTTCAGGTATCACATTTAAGAAACAGTTGTCCAACTCAAGTTGACAAAGATTTATTCCTGTAATTTCTTCTATGAGTTTTATAGCTTTAACTCTTCTATTTAGGTTGTTGATCCATTTTGAGTTATTATATATGGTGTAGGATAGTATCCAACCTCATTATTTTGCATGTGATTGTTCAGTTGTCCCAACACCATTTGTTGGAAAGATTATTCTTTTCCCCATTGTATAGTGTTGGCAGCCTTGTCAGAAATCAATTGACCATAGATGTATATATATGGGTTGCTTTTTGGGTTCTCAATTCTGTTTTGCCTATATATATATCTTTCTTTTTGCCAAGGGTCCCTTGCATTTCCATATGAATTTTAGGATTAGCTTGTCAATTTCTGCCAATAAAACAGCTGGGATTTTGGTAGGGATTGTATTGAATATGTATATCAATCTGAAGAGTATTTCCATTTTAACAGTGTTAAATTTTTCAATACATGAACATAAGATATATTTCTATTTATTTTTGTCTTTAATTTTTTCAACTATATTTTGTAATTTTCAGTGTATGGGCTTTGACTTATGTTCCATTTATTCTTAAATATTTATTGCATTTTTAGATTGTTCATTACTAGTGTATAAGAAATAAAATTGATTATTTAAAATTAGTTAAGGTATGATTGACATACAAAAAGTTGACATACAAAAAGTTGTACATATTTAATATATACAACTTAATGAATTTGGAAATAAGTATTCTCTGTGAAACCATCACCACAATCTACATCATGAACTTATTCATACCCTCTAAAAGTTTGCTCCCAATTTCTTTATTATTATTTGTATGATAAGGATAATTAACATAAGATTTACTTTGTTGGTAAAATCGTAAGTTTACGACACAATATTGTTAATTACAGGCACTATGCTGTCCAGTATATCTCTGGGACTTACACACCTTGTATAACCAAAATGTATACCTTTTGACCCTCCTTTCTCCCCCCAAGTCCCTAGCAACTATTCCATTCACTGCTTCTGTGAGTATGACAATTTTAGTTTCATCTTATAATCGGTAACATGTACTATTTGTCGTTTTGTGTCTGTTTTATTATTCAACATGAGCCTGAATACCTTAAAAAAGAAGGAAATCCTGTGATTTTTGACAACATGGATGAACCTGGAGGACATTATGTATGCCATGTTTTCCTTATCCGTTATTCATCAATGGACATTTAGGTTGTTTCTATGTCTCAGTTATTGTGAATAATGCTGCATTGAACATGGGAGTGCAGATAGCTCTTTAACATACTGATTTCATTTCCTTTGGATATATACCCAGTAGTTGTATTCCTTGATCATATGGTAGTTCTATTTTTAATTTTTAATAATTTTTATAAAGGTTATAGGTCTGTAATTTTCCTTTCTTATAGTTTCTTTGTCTGGAAAAAATTCTGCTTGATCATGATATCTTTTTTTTTTTTTTTTGAGACAGTCTTGCTCTGTTGCCCAGGCTGGAGTGCAATGAAACGATCTCGGCTCACTGCAACCTCCGCCTCCTGGGTTCAAGCAATTCTTCTGCCTCAGCCTCCCAAGTAGATAGGACTACAGACATGCACCGCCATGCCGGGTTAATTTTTTTTTATTTTTATTTTTTGTACTTTTAGTGGAGATGGGGTTTCACCATGTTGCCCCGGCTGGTCTTGAACTCCTGACCTCAGGTGATCCACCCGTCTCGGCCTCTCAAGGTCTTAGGATTACAGGTGTGAGCCACAGCACTTGGCCCCATGGTGTCTTTTGTTCAGGGGAGAAATGAAGTCATTTTTAAAAATTATGAGAAATATTACATATGTATGAGTTTATTATATATAGAAGAGTATATTATAAATATATTTGTTACATATTACATATGTATGAGTTTATTATATATAGAAGAGTATATTATAAATATATTTGTTACATATTACATATGTATGAGTTTATTATATATGGAAGAGTGTGTTATAAATACATTTGTTACATATATGTATACTATAAACTTTATATGTTTAATTTAGGTATACTAACAACTCTCACATTGTTGGCAAACTAGTAGGTGTATGCAAATATATCTTTGTGGTTTAAATTTTAATTTTCTTGAAATCTAATAAGTATGAGCACTATTTTATATTGAAATTGGCCCACAGCCTTCCTTTTCTAATAAGTGTCAACTACCCGCCACTCAGGTCAAGAAATAGACAACTATAGGGACCCCAAAAACCTCTATTGTTTCCCTCCCAGATCACAGTTCCTTCCTCCCTTAAGACAGCCATAATTTGTGCTTTGTAATAATCAGTTACTTGGTTTCCTCTAGTTTTATCAACCTTACATGCATCCCTAAATAATGTAGTCTGATTATCCATTTCTGAATTTTATCTAAATAAATACATACTTTTATCTCTTGCTTTTTTTCCATTAAACATTACATTTAAGAGATTCATCTCTGTTATTTTTATACCTGTGTCTGATATCTAAGGCAAGTTTTCTCCTTTCTCTATTGTCTGACATTCAAACTAGGATTGCCTTTGGGTTAGCTATGTGATAATTTTATTACTCTATAAGTAATACATGCAAATGATAAAAACAAAAATAAAAAAGTAACACCAAAAGACATAAATTTAAAAGTAAAACACTACCACCCCAATCCACACTCCTTAATGACTACTCAACCCTTCCTGTAATTGACTCTTGTTTTAAAATCCTAAATTATTCTGTTAATTTTAAAAATTTATCAGTTTCACACAGTAATTATTAACAACACACAATCAGTGACAGGAAATTTACTGTCTTATATTACTACCCTCTACT
Source organism: Colobus angolensis palliatus (assembly GCF_000951035.1). Classification (NCBI taxonomy): domain Eukaryota; kingdom Metazoa; phylum Chordata; class Mammalia; order Primates; family Cercopithecidae; genus Colobus; species Colobus angolensis. The sequence goes on along the minus strand of NW_012114600.1, from coordinate 3,211,542 downwards.
GCCTGTCCCAGGCTACTGTTTGCAATTATTCTTATTGGGTTTTTTTTAGTTTTGTTTTTTCTATTCTTATCTTTAAATTATGGCTCCATGTTTCTCTCTACCTAGTCTCCCTTCCTCATCCTCTACATTTTTATGAGCTATGTTGTTTTTACATTGTTAAAATTAACATTCTCTCATTGGAATTATAATTGCCTTCGATTTTGTTTATTGATTCAGTCCAACATTTGTAAATCCAGTAATTATATTTATATTATATATTTTATTTTTCAATTTGATGAATGATACTTTCCAAGTCCTCATTGGGTCAAAACAGATATTTATGTTTCTGTATCAGCATATGTTTCTTATCACTTAATACTACCAAACAAAGCAGAGAAAATTATTGTCAATAAGAAATCTGGTTTTGTGGATTACAGGTGTCATCTCTGGGTAAAAAGAAAACTTAACAGTCTTATAATTTGACAGAAAATTTCCCCAACTACTAGTTAGTGAGATTATAGTAGCTTTATCTTGGAATACCTGTTAAATAACCTGGAAAAAGAAGACTAAAGAATGACTAAATTGTTGTCTTTTAAGTGCAATAATAACAAATATTTTTCAGTGTTAGTTCACATTCATTATTTCATTTAACCTTCACAAAAACACCATAATTAGGTACATCCAAATAGCACAGTGGCTAAGAGCTTTGGTGTTGGAGTCATAGAGATTAGGGTTTAAATTTAAACTCCATATTTAATAACTTTGTAATCTTAAACAAGCTACTTAATCGCTCTAAGTATAATGCTTCTTACACAAAAAGAGATTGTTAATAGTTTCTTTTAGCCTTGTTTTGTAGTTTTCCCTGTAGAGGTTTTTCATCTCCTTGGCTAGATATATTCCTAAGTGTTATTTATTTATTTATTTGCAGCTGTTGTAAAAAGGGATTGTGTTCTTGATTTGTTTTTCAGCTTGGTTGCTGTTGGTGTATAGCAAACCTACTGATTTGTGTGCATTAATTTTGTATCCTCAAACTTTGCTGAATTCATTTATCAGTTCTAGTTGCTTTTTGGAGGAATCTTTAGGATTTTCCAAGTATACAATTATATCATCCGCAAAGAGTGACAGTTTTACTTCCTCTTTACTGATTTGGATGTCCCTTATTTCTTTCTCATGTCTGATTGCTCTGACTGGGACTTCCAGTACTATTTTGAATAGAAGTGGTGAGAGTGGGCATCCTTGTCATGTTCCATTTCTCAAAGGGAATGCTTTCAACTTTTCCCCATTCGGTATTATGTTTGCTGTGGGTTTGTCATAAATGGCTTTTGTTACATTAAAGTATGTCCCTTCTATCCCAATTGTGCTGAGGGTTTTTAATCATAAAGGGTTGATGGATTTTGTCAGAGGCTTTTTCTGCATCTATTGAGATGACCAAGTGATTTTTGTTTATAATTCTATTTATCTAATTTTCGTTTTTAATTCTGTTTATGTTAATTCTGTTTTTAATTCACATTTATTCATTTGTGTTTGTTAAACCATCCCTGTTTCCTGGGTATGAAACCCACTTGACGATTGTGGATTATCTTTTTGACATGCTGTTAGATTTGATTAGCTAGTATTTCACTGAGGATTTGTGCATCTATATTCATCATGAATATTGGTCTGTGGTTTTCTTTGTTGTTGTTGTTGTTATGTCCTTTTGTGGTTTTGGTATTAAGGTGATACTGGCTTCATAAAATGATAGTATTTACCTCATAGGATGTGTTTAAGAAGTGAGTATATGGATATAGTAATATACTTTTAACTATCTAATAAATTTTAGCTTTTATAATCATTGTCTCCTTCTGCCCATTCTGCTTTTCCTTCTTCTCATTCTTCATTTCATAGATTAAGAAATTAGACCTGAGAGCATAACTGTCTTTTCCAAGTATACATAAAAAGTACAAAAATGTACATATAGGCCACTGGAACAGAATAGGGAGCCCAGAAAGGAATGCATTCATTTATGGTCAATCAATTTTTGACAAAGATGCCAAGAAAATACAATGGGGAAACAATCATCTTTTCAATACACGATGCTAGAAAAACTGACAGTCCACATGCTGAAGAATGATATTTGATCCTCCACTCATATCATATTCAAAAATCAACTTAAAAGTGATTAAGGTCTTAAAGATAAGACCTGAAACTATAAAACTACTAGAAGAAAACATAGGGAAATATTCCATTATATTCTGGGATAATACTCAAAATGATCAAAACACAGGCAACAAAAGCAAAAATAGACAAATGGGATTACATCAAGGTAAAACATCTTCTGCACAGCAAATAATCAATAGAGAATAAATAACTCATAGAATGAGGGAATATATTTCCAAACTGTATATGTGATAAGGGGTTAATATATAAAATATATAAGAAATTCACACAACTCAATAGCACCAAAACAAATAGACTGATAAAGAAATGGACAAAGACCTAAATAGACATTTCTCAAAAGAAGACATATAGAAATCCAACACATATATGAAAAAATGCCCAACATCTCTAATCATCAGGGAAATACAAATAAAAAAACCATGAGATATCACCTCATACCCATTAGAGTGGCTACAGTCAAAAAGATGAAAGATAAGTATTGGTGAGAATGTGGGAAAAAGTGGAATCCTATTCACTGTTGGTGGTATGTATATTGGTACAACCATTTTGGAAAACATTATGGAGGTACCTCAAAAAAATTAAAACTAGGAAATCCAAAACCTAAACAGACTCGATAACAAGTAACAAGATCAAAGTCATAATAAAAGTCTCCCCATAAAGAAAAGCCCAGGACCTGATCACTTCACCACTGAATTCTACCAGACATTTAAAAAACTAATACCAATAGTACTCAAATTATTCTGATAAATAGAGGCGGAAGGAATACATCCAAACTCATTCTACAAGGGCAGTATTACCCTGACACCAAAATCAGACAAGAACACATCAGAAAAAGAAAGCTACAGGCCAGTATATCTGATGAATATTGATGCGAAAATTCTCAACATAATACTAGCAAACCAAATTCAACAATACATTAAAGAGATCATTCATCATGACCAAGTGGAATTTAGCCCTGGGATGCCAGGATAGTTCAGCATATGCAAATCAATCAGTGTGATATATGATATCAACAAAATGAAGGACAAAGTCATATGATCATTTCAATTGATGCTGAAAATGCATTTGATAAAATTCAACATTCCTTTATGATAAAAAATGAAATCCTCAAAATACTGGGGATAGAAGGAACACACCTCAACATAATAAAAGCCATCCAAACAGACCCAAAATTAGTATCATACTGAATGTGGAAAAGCTCAAAGCTTTTCCTCTGAGATCTGGAACATGACAAGAATGCCCACTTTCAACACTGTTAGTCAGTATAGTACTAGAAGTCCAAGAAATCAGACAAGAAAGAAATAAAGTGTATCCAAATTGGAATGGAATAAGTCAAATTATCCTTGTTTGCAGATGATATGATCTTATACTTGGAAAAAACTAAAGACTCCACAAAAAACTATTAGAAATGATAAATTTAGTAAAGTTGCAGGATATGAAATCAACATGCAAAAATCAGTAGCATTTCTATATGCCAACAGTGAACCATGTGAAATAGAAATTTAAAAAAGTAATCCCAGTGGCCACACACAAAAATAAATACTTAGCAATTAACTTTACCAAATAAGTGAAAGATCTTGATAATGAAAACTATAAAATACTAATGAAAGAAATTGAAGAGGATACCAAAAAATGGAAAGAGAGTCCATGTTTATGGATTAGAAGGATCAATATTGGTTAAATGTCCATAGTATCCAAAGCAATCTACATATTCAGTGCAATCTCTATCAAAATACTAATGACATTCTTCACAGAAATAGGAAAAGCAATTCTAAAAATATATGTAACCACAAGACCCGGAACAGCCAAAGCTATATCAAGCAAAAAGAACTAAACTGGAGTAGTCACATTACCTGTCTTCAAATTATGCTGCAGAGCTATAGTAACCAAAACAGCATAGTACTGGCATAAACACAGACACATATACCAATGGAACAGAATAGAGAACCCGGAAACAAATTCAGACAGCTACAGTGTAGTCATTTTTAACAGATGTGCCAAGAACATACACTTTGAAAAAGATAGTCTCTTCAATAAATGGAGCTAGGAAAACTGGATATAAATAAGCAGAAGAATGAAACTAGACCCCTATCTCTCACCACAAAAAAATCATATCAAAATAGATTAAAGACTTTAAGACTTCAGCCTATGATACTACTACTAAGAAAACATTGGGGAAACTCTCCAGAACGTTGGTCTGGGAACAAGTTTTCTGGAGTAATACCCCAGAAGCAAAGGCAACCAAAGCAAAAGTTGGCAAATGGGATCACATGAAGTTAAAAAGCTTCTGCACAGTGGTGGAAACAATCAACAAAGTAAAAAACTCACAGAATGGGAGAAAATGTTTACAAACTACCTATCTGACAATGAATGAATGACTAGAACATATAAGGAGTTCCAACCACTCTGTAGAAAAAAAGTTGAATAACCTGATCAAAAAATGGGCAAAAGTTTTGAGTAGACATTTCTCAAAAGAAGACATGCAGATGGCAAACAGGCAGGTGAAAAGGTGCTCAGCATCATTTATCATCAAAGAAATGCAAATCAGAACTGCAGTGAGATGTCATCTCAGCCCAGTTAAAACAGTTTCTATCCAAAAGACAGATAATAACAAATAATGAAGATGTGGATCAAAGGGAACCCTCATAACTGTTGGTGGGAATGTAAATTAGTGCAGCCACTCTGGAGAACAGTTTGGAGGCTCTTCAGAAAACTAAAAATAGAGCTACCATATGATCAAGCAATCCCACTACTAGGTATATATCCAAAAGAAAGGAAATCAGTATATCAAAGAGATATCTGCAGTCCCATATTTGTTGCAGCACTGTTCACAATAGCCATGATTTGGAAGCAATGTAAGTGTTCATCAACAGATGAACAGATAAAGAAAATGTGGTACATATACATAATGGAGTACTATTCAGCCATAAACAAGAATGAGATCCTGTCATTTGCAATGACATGGACGGAACTAGAGATCATTATGTTAAGTGAAATAAGTGAACCACACAAATACGAACATCGCATGTTTTCACTTATTTGTGGGATCTAAAAATCAAAACAATTGAACTCATGGACATAGAGAGTAGAAGGATGGTTACTAGAGGCTGAAAAGGCTAATGGCTGTGGGGAGGTGGGAATGGTTAATGGGCATAATAAAGATAGTTAGGAAGAATGAATAAGACCTACTACTATTTTATAGCACAAAAGGGTAACTATAGTCGACAATAATTGTACATTTAAAAATAACTGAAATAGTAAAATTGCGTTGTTTGTAACACAAGGCATAAATGCTTGAGGGGATGGATAGTCCAATTTTTATGACGTGATCATTATGCATTGCATGCCTGTATCAAAACATCTTATGTATCCCATAAATATATATACCTACTATGTACCCACAAAAATTAAAAATAGAACTATCATGTGATCAAGCAATCCCTCTACTGGGTATATATCCAAAGGATATGAAATGAGTATGTCAAAGAGATATCTGCACTGCCATGTTCATTGCAGTAATGTTCATTACTCACACTAGCCAAGATATGGAATCAACTTAAGTGTCCATCAATGGGTGAATGGATAAGAAAATGTGGCATGTATATAGAACGGAATAGTATTCAAGTTTTAAAAAGAAAGAAATCCTATCATTTGCAACAATATGGATGAAGTTGGAGGACAATGTGTTAAGCAAAATAAGCTAGGCACAGTAACACACATATAGCATGATCTCACTTATAAGTGAAATCTAAAAACTTGAACTCAGAAAAAGAGAATAAAATGGGTATCAGCAGCTGGGGGTGAGGGAACTGGGGAGATGTTGGTCAAAGGACAAAAAATTTCAGTTATACAGGAGGAAGAAGTTTAATACATCTATTGTATATCATGGTATCTATAGTTAATAAGAGTATGTTGTATACTTCAAAATTTCTAAGAGAGTAAGTTAAATGATGTCACCACAAAAAATAAATCTGAGAGATAATACATATGTCAAATAGCTTGATTAAGCCATTCTACATTGTATTGTATACATATATCAAAGCATCATGTTATATGCCATAAATATATACAATTTTTACTTATCAATCTAAAAGCAAATAAATGAATAAGTTCGACTTAAAAAGTAATTAGTATGAGCTATGTCTGTTAGCTAGACCCGTTTTTTCCTTTGAGTTGTTCTTTTTAGATACATGAAAAGTCTGTGTGCGTGTGTGTGTGTGTGTGTGTGTGTGTGTGTGTGGAACCTGACTAGTAATCTAGGGCTGTGGTGGTTAAATTTAGCTAAGAGAAATTGCATTTAGATATTAGGTAGCATTTTAATATGCCTGGATGGGTTTTGAAGGCATTATTCTTTCTTGTGAAATTTTGGGAAAAGGGATAGATACAGCCTTCCTTGAACAATTATTTATACAATTGAAGACAAGTAGCTGGACAAGATTTTCTTTCAATGCTAATTTTTGTTTTCTAATTCAATGAACATTTTCCTGTAAATACATGTTTTTGCTTAAGCCGAGGTTTATTTTCCAGTTTGTATAGGTAATCCTTTTTAGTGGATCTTAATTATCATAGCTGTCAAGAGCTAAACATTTCTTTTCTATATCTGGACTAGGAAATGTTTCTAATGAACAATCATTTTAGGATCCCAAGTATCCTAAATTTCTAAAGCTGTATTAGTTTTCTATTATTGCATACCAAATTACGAGAATCTGGATGTCTTAAAAAAAAAAAAGACCCATTTATTATTTCACGGTTCTGTAGGTCAAAAGTTTGTTGAGACATGACTGGGTCTTCTGCTTTGACTTAAGTAGAATTGTCTGCTGACTATTTTAATACATTCTTTTTTTTCCAGTTTTATAAAATAATAATCTTTTTGTATTATACTTTAAGTTCTAGGGTACATGTGCACAACGTGCAGTTTTGTTACATATGTATGTATACTTGTGCCATGTTGGTGTGCTGCACCCATCAACTCGTCATTTGCATCAGGTATATCTCCCAATGCCATCCCTCCTCCCTCCCCGCTTCCCCCTCCCCATAATATGCCCCAGTGTGTGATGTTCCCCTTCCAGAGTCCAGGTGATCTCATTGTTCAATTCCCACCTATGAGTGAGAACATGTGGTATTTGGTTTTCTGTTCTGGTGATAGTATAAAAAAATAAAAGCCATAATTGACAAATGGGATCTAATTAAACTAAAGAGCTTCTGCATAGCAAAAGAAACTACCATCAGAGTGAACGGGCAACCTACAGAATGGGAGAAAATTTTTGCAATCTACTCGTCTGACAAAGGGCTAATATCCAGAACCTACAAAGAACTCAAACAAA
>NW_012114600.1:3178832-3203612 GCF_000951035.1 Colobus angolensis palliatus | reverse complement strand
ATACACCATGGAATACTATGCAGCCATAAAAAAGGATGAGTTCGTGTCCTTTGTAGGGACATGGATGCAGCCTGAAACCATCATTCTCAGCAAACTATTGCAAGAATGGAAAACCAAATACCACATGTTCTGACTCATAGGTGGGAATTGAACAATGAGATCACTTGGACACAGGAATGGGGGAGCATCACACACTGGGTCCTATTATGGGAAGGGGGGAGGGGGGAAGGGATAGCATAAGGAGATATACCTAATGTAAATGATGAGTTAATAGGTGCAGCACACGGACATGGCACATGTATATATATGTAACAAACCTGCACGTTGCGCATATGTACCCTAGAACTTAAAGTGTAATAAAAAAAAAAGTCTTCATTGAACAATTTCAAGAATTTAAGAATTTTAAGTCCATCAGAAATATGGCTTTGCCCTTAAATATCTAACCCTATTTTGCTTGAATAAGCATGGATCTAACCCAATCCATATCCCCTATCCTTTTTCTTGTCTAGACAGATGTATCCACTTCCTCACAACACAGTGGTGTTAATTCCTGCTAATTTTATCCCTAGATATAACATGATCCTTTCTCTTGATTTTATTTGCTCTTTCTTCAAGGCAATGGATAATTTTAGTGCCTTCTTGAGACTTTCCTTTATTCCTCATTACAGTTAGAAGTACATGATCGTCTTCTCTACCTAATTAAATTATAGCCCATTTCCCTAATTATGTTATAAAGTGCTCAAGAGTAGATATATTTGTATCTTATAATTTTGTGCCCATATATAATTGTTCCTCAAAATATTAATGCCAACTACTTTCTCTTAATAAGGAAATGATAAAGTCAAAATCGAAAGCTATGACTGAGAAATATGTTTCTACAAAGTAGAATGACTTGATATTAGGTAGCTTTTTAATATGCCTGGATGAGTTTTGAATGCCCTTCTCCATTCATGAACATAATGGAAAATTAAAGTACTAAATACCTTTGCTTCTGATATTTGGGTAAACTGTAATAAAGTTGTAAATTACTTGGCCAGTTGCAGCCAAATTTTTTAAAATAAATTATCCAAATAATTTTTTTTCTCTTTCCCCTTACCAAGAGAGAACCTGGGAGCAGAGCACAAATTAAGCCCATATCTGAATTTACAAGGAAAATATCTGAAACTGTATTTACATCCAAGTTTGCAATTTTTTTTTTTTTTTTTTTGGAGATGGAGTCTTGCTCTGTTGCGCAGGCTGTAATACAGTGGCATAATCTCGGCTCACTGCAACCTCCGCATCCCAGATTCAAGCGATTCTCCTGCCTCAGACTCCTGAGAAGCTGAGATTACAGGCGCATGCCACCATGCCCGCCTAGTTTTTTGTATTTTAGTAGAGACAGGGTTTCACTGTGTTGCCCAGGCTGGTCTTGAACTCCTGAGCTCGGGTGATCCACCCACCCGGGCCTCCCAGAGTGCTGGGATTACAGGCGTGAGCCACCGTGCCCAGCCTACAATTTTCAGAACAGTCTTGTGTTGAAGAAGGAAATGTCTTCAACAGTGGTCCAGCTTTAGTCTTTATCATGTAAAACCTCTATGTGGTTTTTGGAGTTTTTGGCCACTAGTTTGTCCCTGAAATTCTCTCCTTTGCTAGCTTTTTACTGGTTTTCTCTGGATTTCTTAAGCTATCTCTGGCTACACCTTATTAGTCTCAATCTGTCTCTGAATACACCATAAAAAGCAGTAATATTCAATATTCTATGTTTGTTTTCCCCTATATACACTTTTTATTTTTATTTTTTTTACCTGAAAAATTCATTCATCATTATGACTTTAACTTTTATTTGAAAGATTCAAAATTCAGGCCCTGATCTTTTCTTGGTCTAGATTCCTATCTCCAGCTGACTGTTGTTAATCCCTATATAGATGTCCTGCCAGTTCTTAAATGTAACCATCAGTGCAAAACCAAATTCATATTTTATTTCTATTTTCTTTCCAGTTTCCCAGTTCAGTTAATGGTTTCACAGTTCTTTTATTCACATAGTCTAGAAACTGTGGAAATATCTGCCATTCTTCTCCGATGTTTTACTGCCCACCCACTACAATTTCAATTTTCCTTTCAAATTTATCTTCCTGCCTGCAGTATCCTTTCTACTGTGGAAATTTATTCATCTTTTAGGTCTAATTTAATCAGAACTCTCAGCCACCCTTCATACATGGATAAAAATCAATCAGATATTCTTAGAAACTTGTATAACATCATTTTTTTTTCCTGAGGTATGATTAGTTGTGTATATATTGGCATCCTTCATTTGACAGCAAGTTACTTAAGGGCAGAGGTCATTCCCATGTCTCTATATTTTAGCTTTATCATGGTAGTTGCTCAAAAAATGTTTCCTGAATTCTCTGTGCCCTTGCCTACATGACAATATAACTTTCACATTCAAAAAGCAATCCTATTTTCCAATCTTTTACATTACCTGAAGTAACATTTTCTGTTAAGAGAAGTTCTAAATTTTGATGAAATTATACTTTTTATATAGCTTTAAAATTCTCCACTGGGTTTACCAAACAAGGTTGATGATTTGCCTTTAAAATGCCAACAATCAATTCTTAACTCAATCAGGCTGATAAGTGGGTCCCCCAATCACAAGTGCTATCATGCATTTTCCTTATTTTTGAGTGAAGTATGGTTGTTCTCGCAGTTTTTCCTGAATTAGTCTTAAATAAGTCAGCATATTCACAAGTTGCCAAGAGAAACTAAGTATATTTCTACAGTAATAAAGCATTAGATGCTTTAAAAAAATCTTTCGCCTTAGAATTTAAGAGTGAAATGTGTCCTATATGAATCCTAATATTAATTTTTTGATCTTTCATTGTGACAAGACATTACATCCTTTAAATATATGTGTATAATTTCAGGGATTTTTTTTGGTGTTACTTCTGTTTATTTTATAGTTTTCTTTCACAACAGAAAATTATTTTATGTTTATAATATCTGCCTTCCTAGCCATTGTGTCATGTGGCCCTTATCATGGAAAACATTATCTCTTTTTGGGGTACTTATGGGGAGTTATCAAAATATGTTTCTTGGTGGAAAGTCTCATGATGATATATCCTCTTCAAGAGATGTTTGAGATGCAACTCAAACATACTGTGTTGTTCTTAGCCTTGATTTATGTAAATACTTTGTCTTCATCAAAGTCACAAAATTTTATCAGAACCTTATTTTTAATCCAGTATATAAATTCATCCTATTTAGAAATCAAATAAAACATGCTTTTGTCTTGTTCACTGCCATTTGACATCATCCTACTTTTTCTTTTCTTTTTTAAAGTACTTTTAACAACAGGTAAAAGATGCAACTTGATACAGTTAGTTAAGAAAATTCTACTTTGCATTTTTAAAAGTCGAGACAATGTTTGGAGTATTGTAGGTATCATTTTATTTTCACTAAATGAATAATAATGGATATAGTTCTTCCTGGCATTGTCTATATTAATGAGCATTAATCTATTGCCATATCTTTATTATGACTTTTGTTACCAATCTTGCAGTAATATTTTATGCCTGGGGTAATGATTAATAGAGAATATTTTGTGTATTTCTGATATGATTTGGCTGTGTCCCCACCCACATGTCAACTTGAATTGTAGCTCCTGGAATTCCCACATGTTGTAGGAGGGATCCAAGGGGAGGTAATTGAATCATGGGGATCGATCTTTCCCTTGCTATTCTCGTAACAGTGAATAAGTCTCACAAGAACTGATGGGTTTATCAGGGGTTTCTGATTTTGCTGCTTTCTCATTTTTTTCTTGTTGCCACCATACAGTAAATTGGTACCAGTAGAGTGGGACGTTGCTGAAAAGATACTCAAAAATGTGGAAGTGACTTTGGAACTGAGTAACAGGCAGAGGTTGGAACAGTTTAGAGGACTCAGAAGAAGAAGACAGGAAAATATGGGAAAGTTTGGAACTTCTTAGAGACTTATTGAATGGCTTTGCCCAAAATGCTGATAGTGATATGGACAGTAAGGTCCAGGTGGAGGTGAATAACTTGTTGGGAACTGGAGTAAAGGTGACTCTTGTTATGTTTTAGCAAAGAGACTGGCGGCATTTTACCCCTGCCCTAGAGATCTATGGAACTTTAAACTTGAGAAAGATTATTTAGGGTGTCTGCAGAAGACATTTCTAAGCAGCAAAGCATTCAAGAGGTGACTTGGCATTCAGTTTTATAAGGGAAGCAGAGCATAAAAGTTTGGAATATTTGCAGCCTGACTATGTGATAGAAGAGAAACACCCATTTTCTGGGGAGAAATTCAAGCCAGCTGCAGAAATTTGCATAAGTAGCATGGAGCCTAATGTGAATCCCCAAGACTGTGTGTAAAATATCTCCAGGCCATGTCAGAGACGTTCACAGCAGCACCCCCATCACAGGTCCGGAAGCCCAGGAGGAAAGTGGTTTCGTTGGCTGGGCCTAGGGTCCCCATGTTGTTTGCAGCCTAGGGACTCGGTGCCCTGTGTCCCAGCCACTCCAGCCATGGCTGAAAGGGGCCAATGTCCAGCTCAGGCTGTAGCTTCAGAGGGTGGAAGCCCCAGATCTTGGCAGCTTCCACATGGTGTTGAGCCTGTGGGTACACAGAAGTCAAGAATTGAGTTTTGGGAACTTCTGCCTAGATTTGAGAAGATGTATGGAAATGCCTGGATTCCCAGGCAAAAGTTTGCTGCATGGGCGAGGCCCTCTTGGAGAACCTCTACTAGGGCAGTGCAGAAGGGAAATGTGGTGTCGGAGCCCCCATACAGAGGCCCTATTGGGGCACTGCCTTGTGGAGCTGTGAGAAGAGGGCCACAGTCCTCCAGACCCCAGAATTGTAGACCCACCGACAGCTTGCACCCTGCTCCTGGAAAAGCCACAAACACTGAATGCCAGCCCATGAAAGCATCCAAAAGAGAGTCTGTCCACTCCAAAGCCACAGGGCTGGAGCTGCCCAAGACCGTGGGAACCTACCTCTTGCATCAGCGTGACCTGAATGTGAGACTTGGAGTCAAAGGAGATCATTTTGAAGTTTTAAAATTTGACTGCCCCACTGAATTTTGGACTTGCATGGGCTCTGCAACCCCTCTGTTTTGGCCAATTTCTCCCATTTGGAACAGCTGTATTTAACCAATACCTGTACCTGCATTGTATCTAGGAAGTTACTAGCTTGCTTTTGATTTTACAGGCTCATAGATGGAAGGGACTGGCCTTGTTTCAGATGAGACTTTACACTGTGGACTTTTGGGTTCAAGAGTTAAGACTTTGGGAGACTGTTGGGAAGGCATGATTGGTTTTGAAATGTGAGGACATGAGATTGGCAGGAGCCAGTGGCAGAATGATATGGTTTGGCTGTGTCCCCACTCAAATCTCAATTTGAATTATAGCTCCCAGAATTCCCACATGTTGTGGGAGAGACCCAGGGGGAGGTAATTGAATCACAGAGGCTGTTCTTTCCTGTGCTACTGTCATGATAGGGTGAATACATCTCACGAGATCTGATGTGTTTATCAGAGTTCCCACTTTTGTGTCTTTATCATTTTTCTCTTGCTGCTGCCATGTAATAAGTGCCTTTTGGCTGGGCGTGGTGGCTCACACCTGTAATCCCAGCCCTTTGGGAGGCCAAGGCAGGCAGATCATGAGGTCAAGAGATGGAAACCATCCTGGCCAACATGGTGAAACCCCATCTCTACTAAAAATACAAAAATTAGCTGGGCATGGTGGTGTGTGCCTGTAGTCCCAGCTACTCAGGAGGCTGAGACAGAAGAATTGCTTGAACTCGAGAAGTGAGGTTTCAGTGAGCCTAAATCATGCCACTGCACTCCAGCCTGGTGACAGGGTGAGACTCCGTCTCAAAAAACAAACAAACAAACAAACAAAAACTACATTTCACCTCTCACCATGATTCTGAAGCCTCCCCAGCCATGTGGAACTCTAAATCCAATTAAATCTCTTTTTCTGTCCAGTCCCTGGTATGTCTTTAGTAGCAGTTTGAAAACAGACTAATACAATTTCCCTCTGTTGAACTGGTGAATTATTTAGCATGTACAAGGTAATTCAGTAGTAAGAAAAATTGGGCTGGTGAGTTAACTAAGAGACACATAGGATTAACATGCCCATTAGGTCCATCTAACCTAGTTTTGCAGTGCACAGCTCTCTTTGCTTTGTAAAGAGGAATGTACCACTATTTGCAGTAGCATCTGAGCTTGGTGGATGATAAAGGATAAACATTTTCCATCTCAGGTCAAATAGATGAATTTATTCATTCAACTAGTTGTTACGCAGCAGCAATATACCAGTCATTGGTAATCAATAATAAATGGCATAGGCCATCTCCTAATGGCTTTGCAGTCTACTAGGTATTTTTTTTCCTATTTTTTATTCTACACCCCAAAACTGTGAAATGCAGAGAAATTAAAATGGTTCTTCCTAACCAAGATTAACTATGTTCTATACCAATAAGCTACTTTTAAGTGCCTCTCAGTAAACTAACATCCTTCAGATATAGGTAGAGGAATTCAAGCCACTACAATAAATACAATTATTTCAGTCATCACTTTTTATATAGAGATTGCCAATGTGCAGGGTCCAACATAGTTGCAGTGGCTGGGCACTGCAGAACTCCAGGGGACATTGTTATTACATAGATTAGGATGCTGGGACACTGTTCACATACATTACAACCTGAATGATCAAATGCTGCAACCCAGAGGTATCTTTTTCAGCCACCTCTTTTATGGCCTGTCAAGAACAAGTGTTACCAAGTTGTTTCTTTCTTTTTATTTTGTTTACACTTTTGAGGTGCTGCTGTGCTCAGAGTTCTTTTCTTGTTGAAGTAATAGAGATATACAAAGATAAGTAACACGTAAAAGTGTATTTTAATGGACAACATTAGAGTCTAGTAATTTCCTTTACAGACTCCAGATCTCAATGGAGCCACAAACAAGATAAGTTCATAACTTCATCTCCATTCTCAAGGATGCTGTCTTAACAAATGTGTTCAGGTTGGCCAAAAACCAGCAGCCACATTTACTTACTGAAAGCCATATGGAAAAGCTGTACTGTTTCACTAGGCCACTTGGCAAACATTACCTTTGTGCTCCCTTGACGTTTCCTCATCTCAAGAGTGGGAAACCAGAAGGGAACCAAATCACTTCCTTCCCCACTTCCTAAACAGCAACGTTGACCTCATTGGCTGGGCCTCAGGGTTCTGTAAACCCACATATTTCAGGATAAACTGGCTTGAGTACATGAGTGGTGATTGCTTTTCTTACAGAGTTGCAGTGGCAATATTGATCATTAAAACAAGCAAAATGAAAAGTGTTGGCATTCTTTCAGGGCCATCTGTGACTTCAATGTGCTGGTACTTTGTGTTCACAGGCAACTGAATGTTTGAACTGATTCTTGGTTTTGCAGTGAAAAATGAAGGAAAGCATTCTTCTGCTTTTTGCCTGTTTTATTTTTTTCTCATAAACAACATGATTAGAAATTAGGACATTTAATGGTTTTAAATTCCATTGTAATGCCACATTTTGTTTCATGTATTTTGCATTTTCATATGTGAGACTATATCATAATTTAATTGTAAAATTAAGTTTGCTATCCCACTTCATGCATTCTTTTATTGTAGTGTTAACTTTAAACCTTTCCATTTTAATAAGATTCACAGACTTTTATTTTTCTGTAAGAAACAGATGCATTATTTGGCTTTTTTTCGTTGCATTCCAACATTTTAACATTAGTATTGTAAAAAGAAATAAAAGTTATTTTTATTTCCCTTAAGATTTCATAGTAACTGTGCAGCATGAACATAAGGAATATGATATTCATGACTGGAATCAAAGATTATAAACATTTAGAACATGAATAATAGTTAATGTATTAAAACACATAAAACATATTTATTATGTCGAATCACATGAAGTTTCTATTTTAGATAGAAAAAAATCATCAGATTTTGCCAATCAGCTTATATTAGGTAATTCTGCACATTTTTGCTACCAGTGTAATGAAAATTAAATTGCATGATAGTTAACCACCATAAATGAGTAGCCCTTTGTGGGTTACTCATTTAATATAACCTAATGCCGCTTCTTCTCTCTTTTGATTTAATGACTGCTTTCAGGCTGACTACTCAAGAAGTCTATCTTAAGTGGTAATGAATGAAAGAAAACAATATCCATAAATTTAGATACCTAAAGTAAAAGTTCCGTATTTTAGAAAACCCAGGAGTTAGAATAAAGGAGCAGTTAAGACTATGAATTAAACCTTGTTTTGGGAGATTATCTGGATTTATTTACATGTGCTACTATGTCTCTAATCCCATATAGAGTAAACAATTGAGTAGGCTCTAAAATGGATGTTTCCAACAAATGGTATCAAGATGATATTATATTTTTGAGAATTTCTGCAGATTTTTAGCTGAACAGAAAAAGTGGTCTATTATAAAACTTGAACTCTACTACAAAGCAAATCCTTAGTGTCAGTAGATATAACTGCTCATCAGTTCTGTAACTGGCAGCCTCTGACACAAGCAGGTGGCCTAACCTCTATGGAAGCAGTTTATTTGTTCACTTTACCGACATCTTAGTGCACATATGCATTCACACTTCTTTAGCAACAACTCTGTGATTCTCAGGAGCCCACCCCAGAGGTTAGGAACCGTTGGGTTATAAAAGCTCTGTTAACCCTTCTTAGTTTCACATGCTAATTTCTGTTAACGTAAGAGGTATTAGCAACAATTGAGGAAAAGGAAATAGACTAACTGGAAATATGGAATCATGATAATGAAGATTCCAACCACTCAAGCTGGTAATTATGTATGAGTTCTTTCCATTTGACTAGTGGCCAGAAACCAGAGGGGGTAGAATTGATGAGCCAGTGTGTCATGTTGGCAGTGGCTGCAGCCTGAAAGGAAAATAATCCAGATAATTGTTTAATTGGATACTACTTGAAAAGAGAAATTGAAACCCCCCAAGAAGTATGGTCCAGATTAAACACCTTTTCCACCATATTGGTTAAATAAAAACCCAAGAATGGTGCATTGATGGCCAACATCCATGAAGTTCCATTTTCACTGCCATGAAATTTTTTTTTAACTGTTCCCTGCCAGTCCTTGACAGTCTCTGTCAGCTTTACTTTTCAATGTTAAGTACTTCTGGATGATGATTTTACAATAGTATACTTATAATGAAAAATGAAAAGGAATGAAATCCTAGCTACAAACATAATAACAGGAGGGTAATATTCAAGGGCTTCCTATGAGAGGCATTGCAGTGCAGTGCTTATGACAAAAACTGTCATGAGTCAGCCTGGACTTGAACCATCTTACATCATTTCTATCTTATATGTTATACAATTTATAAAGTATGTGTTATAAGTTCGGTTTAGTTATTGAAACTTTCTGTGATTCAGTTTCAGTACTTTTAAATTGGGTGGGATGGTATTGGGGTAGTAGTAAGCATTACATAAGTTAATTTGCGGTTAATTTGTATAAAGACCTTGTACCAGTGCTTGGCTTAAGTGCCATATGTCTGAAACAGTAATTGGTATTATTACTATTTCCTTCATGACAGTTTTACAGAAAAGTGACTCTTTATATAACCCAACTAACTGAGCTCTGGCTCTTTCAAACTAATGGTTTTGGCTAAATTATTGTAGCATGGTAAAGTCTATCAATTTTACAAGAAGTGGCTCAGAGAAACAAATGGCATGCAATACATTTGCATCTGCAGTTATATCTACATAAGGCACTGAGCATAATTTTGGAGGTGATATGACCAATTAAAGTATTTTGCTCCCTCTTTTCTTTTTTCCATTCTCTTGAGATTTTATTTTTAGGTCTTTTTCTCTGAGCTGTATGCATTCATATTTAATGATTTCCATTTTTATTCCTTTTGGAGAATTAAATATTAAATATCAGACAGAATAGCTCCTTTAATTTCCCTTTGGAGTAATAAGATGTTACCAGTAACTGTTTCCTGAGATCTGTAGCAATACCCTTTGTCAAAATGGAAGTACATTATAAAGCCGGAAAACCACTTATCAAGAGCTCTTAGAAAGAATATTTTATTTTGTATAAATATATCAAATAATGAAAACATCCAAGAGGTGAATTGGTGCTGATTTGGCCTTAGGAATCTCTCACACAAAATGTTATGATAAATTCTAATTACCAAAGTACTTATCAAATTATAAAAAAAGTTTTAATTACTAATTTTAATTACTTTATTCACAATGAGATTATTAGCATGAATAAGAATTGCTCCCTTTTTCAGCTTTATTGAGGTATAATTAACAAAATTGCATATGTTTAAAGTACAGAACATGATTTGATATACCTATGCATATATCAACACAATCAAATTAATGAACATATTCATCATACATAGTGTGCCATTGTGTGTATATGTATGTACGCATGTGGTGAAGACACTCAATACATACCTTGCTAGTGAATTTCAAATAAAACTTCAGTATTATTAATTATAGTCACCCATGCTGGACATTAGATCCTCAGAACCTATTCGTTTTGTAACTGAAAGTTTGTACACTTCAAACATCTCCCAGTTTTCCCCACTCTTAATCCTTGATAACTGTTCTTGTAGTCTTTGCTTCTATGAGTTCTACTTTTTCAGATATCACATATAAGTGATACCATACAGTATGGGTCTTTCTATATCTGGCTTATTTCATTTAGCATAATGTTCTTCAGGTACATCCATGTTGTTGCAAATGGAAGGATTTCGTCTGTTTTAAGGCTGAATGCTATACCATTGTGTGTGTGTGTGTGTCTGTGTGTGTGTCTGTGTATGTGTGTGTAACATTTTCTTTCTTCATTCATCCATTAACAGGTACTTAGGTTGTTCTACATCTTGTCTATTGTGAATAATGATGATATGAACAAGAGAGTGCAGATATCTAATCAAGATATTGACCTAACTGCCTTTAGATATATATTCAGAAGTGGAATTGCTGGATTGTATAGTAGTTCTATTTTTTTATTTTTTGAAGAACCTCCTTACTGTTTGAATACTTGCTGAATCAATTTACATTCCCATTCCCATTAACAATGTAAAAGGGATCTGTTTTTCTTTTCTTTTCTTTTTCTTTCTTTTTTTTTTTTTTTTTGAG
Source organism: Colobus angolensis palliatus (assembly GCF_000951035.1). Classification (NCBI taxonomy): domain Eukaryota; kingdom Metazoa; phylum Chordata; class Mammalia; order Primates; family Cercopithecidae; genus Colobus; species Colobus angolensis. Next base: position 3,192,468 of record NW_012114600.1, on the reverse strand, counting down.
ATGGAGTCTCGCTCTGTTGCCTAGGCTGGAGTGCAGCGGCACAATCTCAGCTCACTGCAACCTCTGCCTCTTGGGTTGAAGTGATTTTCCTGCCTCAGCCTCCTGAGTAGCTGGGATTGCAGGTGCCCATCACCATGCCCAGCTAATTTTTTGTACTTTTAGTGGAGACAGGGTTTCACTATGACCAGGATGGTCTCGAACTCCTTCATGATCCACCTGCCTCAGCCTCCCAAAGTGCTGTGATTACAGCCACTGCACCCAGCCTAGGGATCCCTTTTCTTAACACCATCACCAACACTTGTTACCCCTTGTCTTTTTGATAATAGCCATTCTAACAGTGATATGTCACTGTAATTTTAATTTGCATTTCCCAGATGATTAGTGAGATAAAGCACCTTTTCATACACCTGTTGGGCATTTGTATGTTTTCTTTGGAAGAATGTTTATTGACATCCCTTGCCCATTTTCTAACCAGGTTATTTCATTTTTTGCTATTAACTTGTATGAGTTCCTTATATATTTTTAATATTAACCCCTTGTCAGATTGTTTCTTTTGCAGTGCATAAGTTTCTTACTTTGATGTTATCCCATTTGCTTATTTTTTATTTTTTGCCTCTGCTTTTGGTGTCATATCCAAAAAAAAATCATTGCCAATACGAATGTCAAGGAGCTTTTCCCCTGTTTTCTTGTAAGAGTTTTATGTTTTCAGGCCTTACATTTAAGTCTTTAATCCATTTTGAGTTAATATTTGTGTATGATGTAGCAGTCTGATTTCTCTCTTTTGCATATGGATATTCATTTATCACAATGCCATTCTGTTTGTATTCTCAGTGCTTTTGTCAAAGATTAGTTGACTGTCTATGTATGGGTTTATTTCTGGCTCTCAATTCTATTGGTCTATGTATCTCTTTTTTTTATGCCAGTAGCATACTGTTTTGATTACTATAGCTTTGTAACATAATTTGAAATCAGAAGGTGTGATGCCTCCAGTTTTGTTCTTTTTTATTTTTTAAGGACAAATGTCTCTCTCTGTCACTGGAGCTGCAGTGCAATGGCTTAGTCATAGCTCACTGCAAACTCAAACTCCTGGACTCAAACAATCCTCCCACCTCAGCTTCTGGAGTTGCTGGGGCTATAAGCATGCACCATCATACCCAGCTAGTTATTAATTTTTTAATATAAAAACGAGATCTCACTATGTTACCAGGGTGGTCTGGAACTTCCAGTCTCAAGAGATCCTCCTATCTTGGTCTCCCAAAGCACTGATATTATAGGCATGAGCTACTATGCCTGGCCCTGCTCTACTTTCCCAAGATTCATTTGGCTATTCACCATCTTCTATAGTTTTATATTAATTTTTAAAAAGTTTTTCTGATTTCTTTGAAAGAATAACATTGGAATTTTTATAGGGATTACATTGAATCTGAAGATTTGTTTAGGTAATATGGACATTTTAACAGTATTAAGTATTCCCATCTCTGAAGATAGAAGTATTCCATTTATTTGTCTCTTCTTCAGTTTCTTTCATTAACATCTTACAATTTTCAGTGTACAGATCTTTTACCTCTGGTTAAATTTATTCCCAAGAATTTTATTCTTTGTTATTCTTTTGTAAATGAGATTGTTTTGATTCTCTTTTAGATGATTTATTATTAGTATGTAGAAACACAGCTAACTTTTGTATGTTGATTTTTTGTCCTGCAACTTTACTCAATTTATTTATTAGTTCTAACAGTTTTGTTTTGTTTTGTTTTTTTGTGGAGTCTTTAGGGTTTCCTGTATGTAAGATCATGTTATCTGCAGTCAGAAACAGTTTAACTTTTTCCCTTCTGAATTGGATATCTTTTATTTCATTTTCTTGTCTAATTGTTCTGACTAAACTTTCAGTACCATGTTAAATAGAAATGATGAGAGTGGGCATCTTTTCTTCTTCCTGATCTTACAGTAAAAGCTTTCATCTTTTCACTGTTAAGTACGATGTTGGTTGTGAGGTTGTTTTATATAGCCTTAGTTCCGTTGAGGTACATTTCTTCTATACCTAATTAGTTGAGAGTTTTTATCATGGAATAATGTTGAATTTTATCAAATGCTTTCTCTGCATTTGAGATGATCATATGATTTGTATCCTTTATTCTCTTAATGTGATGCATCACATTTTTTGATTTGCGTAAGCTAACATATCCTTGCTTCCCAAGGATAAATGTCATTTGATCATGGTATTCCTTTAAAGTGCTATTAATGTGGTTTGATAACATTTTCTTAAAAATGTTTGCATTTATATTCATTAGGAATATTGACCTATAGTTTTCTTTTTTTTATAGTATCCGTATCTGGCTTTAGTATCAGAATAATGCTAGCTTCTTAAAATGAGTTTGGAGGTATCCTCTCCTTCTGAATTTTTAGAAGAATTTGAGAATGATTGATAATAATTCCTCTTTAAATCTCTGATATAATTCACTTGTGAAGCTATCAGGTTTTGGACTTTTCTTTAGAGGTTTTTGATTACCGATTCAATCACTTACTCATGATCGGTCTGTTCAGTTTTCTGCTTCTTCATTATTCAGTCTTGGTAACTTGTATGTTTCTAGGAATTTATCCTTATTACAGGTTATCCAATTTGTTGGAATATTATTATCCAGAGTAGTCTCTTATGACCCTTTGTATTTCTGTGGTATCAGTTCTAATGTCTTCCCTTTTATTTATATTTTTATTTGAGTCCCTTCTTTTTTCTTGGTTGTTATGCCTAAAAATTTATCAATTTTGTTTATGTTTTCAAAAAACCACGTTTTGGCTTTGTTGGTATTTCATTGTTTTTTTAGTCTCTATTTGATTTATTTTTGCTCTGATCTTTGTTACATCCTATCTTCCACTAACTTTGGCATTAGTTTGTTCTTCTTTTCCTAGTTCCTTGAGGTATAAAATTTAGTGTTTTATTTGGAATCTTTCTTTATTCTTATTATAGGCAGTTATTATTATAAACTTCCCTCTTAGAACTGTATTTGCTGCATCTTATCAGTTTGGGTATGTTCTGTTTTTATTTTTTGTTGTATCAAGATACTTTTGATTTCCCTTTTGACCCATTGGTTGTTCAGGTAGCATGTTGTTTAATTTTCATATGCTTGTGAATTTTACAAAATCTTCCTGTTATTGATTCTAGCTTCATACCATTGTGGTCAGAAAGGATACTTGAGATGATTTCAATCTTTAAAAAATTTTTAAGCTCTGTTTTATGGTTTAACATATGATCTTATCCTGAAGAATGTTCCATGTGTGCTGGAGAAGAGGGTTCATTTTGCTGCTTCAGATGGAATGTTTTGAATATATTTGTTAGTCATTTGGTATATGGTGTTATTCAAGTCCATTGTTTCGTTGTTGATTTTGATCTGTGTAATCTATTCATTGTTGCAAATAGAAATTGACGTCCCCTATTATTATTGTATTGCTGTCTCTTGTTTTCAGTTCTGTTAGTAGTTGCTTTTTTTATGTTTAGATGCCCTGGTACTGGATACATATATATTCAAAATTGTTACATTCTCCTTATATATTGACCTTTTTTATTATATAATGACCTTCTTTGTTTCTTGTAACAGATTTTGACTGAAAGTCCATTCTGTCTAATTTAAATATATCCACCCCTGCTGTCTTTTGGTTACTATTTGATTAGAATATCTTTTCCCATTCCTGCATTTCAGCTTATGAGTGTCCTTAAGACTAAACTGACGATGATCTTATAGGAAGCATATAATGGACTCTTGTTTTTGCTTTTTGAATCTATTCAGTCACTCTGCATTTTAAGATGAAAGAATATAATCCATTTATATTTAAACTAATTATTGATAGGTAAAGACTTACGACTTCCACTTTTTAAAATGTTTTGCTATTCTTCTGTTCCTTTCCTTGTCTCCTGCTGTATTCCTTTGTATTTTGATGATTTTCTAAAATCCTATATTTTAATTCCTTTCTTTCTGTCTTTTGTGTATCTACTAGAGGTTTTTTCTTTGTGGTTACAATGAGGCTTGCATAAATGATCTTGTAACATTCCATTTTAAGTTGATAAGAACTTGACTTCAGTTGCATACAAACATGCTACACTTTTACTCACCAGTCAACATTTTATGCTATTGATGTCACACTCTGCATCTCTTTAGACTGTATATCTTTAACAAATTAGTGTATCTATAGTTATTTTAATACTTTTTTATGCTTTAAGTTCTAGGGTACATGTGCACAACGTGCAGGTTTGTTCCATATATATACCTGTGCCATGTTGGTGTGCTGCACCCATTAACTCATCATTTACATTAGGTATATCTCCTAATGCTATCTCTCCCCCCTCCCCCACCCCACTTTACTCTAAAGTTACAAGTGGTTTATATACAACTATTGCAATATTCTGAACTTGACTATATTTTTAACTCTACTAGTGAATTTTATATATTCAGATATTTTTATTTTGTCAATTAGCATCTTTTCAGTTCAATTTAGCATTAGTTTCTACCTTTAGCATTCTTTTAAAAGTCAGATCTAGTGGCAGTGAATTCCCTTAGCCTCAGCTTCTGTGGAAAACTCCTTCTCTCTCCTACATTTCTGAAAGACAGCCTTGTTGGATATAGTATTCTGTTTTAACTCTTCGTTTCCTCAACACTTTGAATATATCATTCCACTCTTTCTTGATTTTCAAGGTTTTTTATTGAGATGTTCAGCAATAGTTTTATCAGGGTATCCTTCTTTGTGATGAGTCTCTTTTCTCTTGGTGCTTTAAAGTTTCCCTCTTTGTTTAAGACTTTTGTCAATTTGATCATAAAGTATTCCCTCTCTATCTGTCAGGAATACATTCTAAGATCCCCAGTGGATGCCTGAAACTGTGGATAGTACTGAATCCAATTGCCATCAGTTGGAACCTGTTTCTCTTCATGTCTTCTACAAATAAATTTAATGCCTTTTCCATCTTGCTTATCACACATTGTGACCATAACTTCTGCAGTCGGAGGTGCAACAGCAAAACTAGTATGAATTTACATTTTTTCTTCTTAATTTCATGGGTAGAAGACTTGTTCTTACCATGGATCTTGGGAAACTCAGCATACCATTTTTTTTCTTTCTTTATTAAGTCAAGAGCTTTCCCCTTTTCACTTGATGGCTTCTCTTTGGTATATCCAAATTGCCAGGATCACTACTCTTGTGCTTTGGAGCCATTATTAAGTAAAATAAGTATTACTTGAACACAAACTGCAGTACCACAACAGTCAATCTGATAACAGATGGCTACTAAGTGACTAAATGACTGGTAGCATACTCAGTGTCAATATGCTGGAAAAAGGGATAATCCACATCCTGGACAAGAAAGAGCATGATAGAGTAAGATTTCATCACTCTGCTCAGAACAGAATGCAATTTAAAACTTGTGAATTGTTTATTTCTGGAATTTTCCATCTAGTATTTTCAAACTGTGGTTGACTGACTGTAGGTAAGTGAAAGCATTGAAAGTGAAACCACAGATATAGGGGAACTACTGTAATGTGTCTCAGAAAAATATTCTCTGAATGGGTCCTTCTTTAGATTATTTGAGCTTCATGAATTTGGATGTCTATATCCCTCTGGGAAGTTTTCAGGCATTATTTCTTTAAGCCTTCTGTTTCTTTCTTTCTCTCTTCTCCTGTGACTTTCATAAATCATGTATTTATTATCTTGATGGTACCTATAGGTTAGTATTCTCTCTTTCTATATATATTGTCTTTATTTATTTTTTTGAGAGAGAGTCTTGCTCTGTCACCCAGACTGGAGTTCAGTGGTGTGATCTTGGCTCACTGCAACCTTTGCCTCATGGGTTCAAGTGATTCTCCTGCCTCAGCCTCCCGAGTAGCTGGGACTACAGGTGCAGGCCACTATGCCTGGCTGATTTTTCTTTTTTTCTTTTTTAAGAGACAGGGTTTCACTGTGTTGCCCAAGCTGGTCTCGAACTCCTGACCTCAAGCAATCCACCTGCCTTGACCTCCCAAAGTGCTGGGATTACAGGCATGAGCCACTTGGCCTAGTATACTGTCTTTACTCTTTTTTCATTGTCATTCCTGTAACTGGCTAATTTCATGTGACCTGTCTTTAAGTTTGATATTTTTTTCTGCGTGATTAAATATGATATTATAACTCTCTTTTGAATTTTTTCAGTTCTGTTATTGTATTCTTCAATCCAGGATTTCCGGGTTTTTTTAATGGTTTCTGTTTTTTATTAACTTCTAATTTTGTTCATGCATTCTTTTTCTGATTTCATTTAGTTGTCTGTTTCCTTTTCCATCCCATTGATCTTCTTTAATATGATTGTTTTGAATTCTCTGTCAGACAGTTCATAGATCTCAATTTCTTTGGGGTTGTTACTGGCACTTACTACTTTCCTTTTGTGGTGTCTTGTTTATCTGATTCTTTATTATCTGTGTAGCTTTGCATTTGTGTCTGCATTTGAAGGAACAAATACCTGTTCAAGTCTTTACAGATTGGCTTTGGTGGATATGGATCTTCTCCTATAGTGTTCCCAGCCTGTTAGGATTTCTTGTGGGATCACAGTCAACTGGAATTTTAACTGGGTCACATGACTTTTGCTGGTTCTTACAAGGAGCACGAGTGTATATGAATCCTGTCTGGTCTCAAGACGGATTGGACTTTGGGCAGTAGAACTGACACTAGGGCAAGGGTGTGCTTTAGATTCTACAGTTGGCTCCACAGATGGTAGACCTGTTACCAGGTATGCTATTCGATGTCTTTCTCTCCAGGTTCTTAGGAGGGCTCCCACTGGGTCACTAGGTGGATCCTTGGTCAGGCAGAACTGGTCCTGGACTATGGTTGAAAGGGGCTAGAACTGAGTTACAGGGGGTGCTTCAGGGTCCACAGCTGAGTTCAGTGTTTTTAGATCACTCTCCAGGGTCACAGACAAATGTACCTCCTGCCAGGTTCTTGACTGGAAAAGACTGCCCCTGACTACAGCCAAGCAGGGCTGGAGCTGGGTCACAGGTCTACCACAGGATCTATATTCAGCCTGAGGCCCATTTCTGGGAGCATGGATGAGCATGTTTTCTATAAAGTCCCTTGGTGGGCAAAACTGCTCTCAGATCACAGCTGAGAGAAGCTGGAACAAAGTTAAAGGGCTTTTTCAGCATCTACAGTGGGACCAAAGTTGGTGGGACTGCCACCAGGACATGAATGGGCGTATCTCCTGGCAGGTCCCTGTGTGGGCAGAAATGCTCTCAGACTACAGGTGAGAATGGCTAGAGCTGAATTACAGGGCCTCTTTAGGGTCCACAGCTGGGGCTGAGATCAGCAGGTCTGTTGTACAAAGTGCATGTGGGCATGACTCCTCCCTCATTCCTTGGTGGACGATTCTGGTGGCAGGATGAAGGCCAAATGGAGCTGTAGCCAAGTTCATAGGGGGATGAGGCTGTTTCTGGGTCTGAATCCAGGACCACTGTCCATAAGCCTGGGGACTGGGTACAGGCCTGCCGTCTCAGACAGCCCTGATCAGTCTTGGACTTCGTATCTGAATCCTAAAGCTAGAAAAAGGCACTTTTGTCCATAAATAGCTGCCAAATTATTGTTCTGTGGGAGGATATGAGTAAGGATCTCCTAGTCTGCTATCTTGCTGACTCCTAGAATAGTTCCTTTATAAATATTGTAATAGATGAGGTTTCAATTGCTCAGCAGACACTTATTCCAAACTCCTAGACTTTCACACCTAAAAATGTGCCTCTGAATAAATATTTAATTTTACAGTATCAGTTTACATTTTTAGACCTATGAAGTAACATTAGAGTATTAATTCTTCTTAATCAACTGTCTTTACTAAGGGAAGTTCCAGGTGAAAATGCAGTAATGATATTAAAAATATCACAGAGCCTGTGGACTACAGGCTCTGAACAACAGATTACATACTGGCCATAGAACTAGAGTGAGGTACTAGAGTACCCTTGTTTCACCAGAGGTTAACCAGGCAGTGCTGGATAACAGGGAGGTGAGATGCTCTGTGAAGGAGGTTGGGAGGCAAAGAAAGTGGGACATGAGAAAATTGGGGCCCCAACTACTTACCAACCTATACAGCCATATGAGTGCATCCTGTAAAGTGTATATATTTGTAGCATCCTTGTGGGAAATGCACTTGAAAAACCAAGAATGATGAGAAAACATCCTTATTACCCAAAAAACTTTGAATAATAATCAATATTTATTCTTCATTGAGGTTGTTATATTCCTTCTTGAAAAGAGAAATTGTGGTGATTTCATTCAGAGTTGTTTGAGGTTTCTCAAGCTCAAGAAAAGAAAATCAAAAACACATAGACTTAACCTGGAGAAAATTTTGCTCAAGTCCCACTATTCTTATTATATAATACTTGCAATTTCTATCTATTGAGTTATAATAATTAGTTAGAACTTCTCCCATACTTATTTAATTCCTTTGAATTTCTGTGGTCAGAGTTACTCTATACCATAGCAGGAGACAGTCTGTACTTTTTGTTTTAGAGGTCATGAGTCAAATTCTTTTGAAAGTTTGCAATTTTAATAAAATAATGAGTTTTAATAGGAATGTTTATTTTCTAAAATTTTAAAAAATAATATATCTTTCCATTCATGAGGAGAAAAAATATAAGAAACATTTCTTTATATCCATTGTATCAAAGTATAACTTGCTTCAAATAAGAAATTATGAAAAGGAAAACCAAATTTTTGGTTTAGGGGTTTATACTATGTACAATTGAGAAGAGAATTCTATGAAGATTCATATTATTTTTTATGAATTTCAATTATTATAAGACATTAGAGGGCAAAAACAGTTTTGTTAATTGCCAAAATGGGTATGTGTTCTACAATGTTATTTCACCTCTATGTTTTTTCTTCTGTTTTCCTTTATTTCCTTTTTCTTTCTTGCATTTTTATCTGATTAAGTTAATTTCAAATAATTGGTTTTTTCTTCTTATAATTCTAAACAATATCTAGCCATCAATGTAGCCCTGAAAAGCACAGGCTTGACTACATTATGGACAATTCTCTGGCAGATTAAATTTTCATCACACGCATTTCAGATCTACTTTAAAAGTCAGCATTAAAGACTAATTTGAGTAATTTTCTGATTTTTAAAAATGCTTTATTTTCAACTAAGCCTCATTGAACTCCATCTGTATATACTTATACAAGATTTTATGGGGGCTAAAAAGATAGATAAGAGAAAATGTCAGGCTCCTAGTATCTTATAGCAGGGAGTAGGTGCTCTGACATGGAGAGAGGTCACTGGACCACAAGCCATGGATGATATATGTCCTATGAGAACAAGCTACATTATTGGCTTTTAGAGGTGGTCCCTGTATGGAGCTTATCAAGTCTTGGAGATGGTGATGAGTCTGGTGTAACTATCCCTCCCTTTTGTAGAAGGATAATGGAATCCAAAGATTTCCTCACCCATTCACCGTCTGCCTTATCTTCTTACATTGCATGTCCACTATGCTTGGTAAACAATGTACAGGTTTACTAAGAGCTACACACAGTGTTTTCTTGGGACACTTACTGCACTAACCAAAGTCATTTTTAAAATTGTTGTTAATTATTTGTTCCATAATTATTATCTTAATGTTCTTTAGGGAAAATCTTGGAAGAGATGCTATTATAATTTTTCCTAATTGCTTTTCAAAGAAGGCATTTAATTCTTCTTTTTTTTTTGAGATGGAATCTCTCTCTGTCACCCAGACTGGAGCACAGTGGTGCAATCTGGGCTCACTACAACCTCCACCTCCCAGGTTCAAGCGATTCTCCAGCCTCAGCCTCCCAAGTAGCTGGGACTACAGGCGCACACCACTCCATTTGGCTAATTTTTTTTGTATTTTTAGTAGAGACAGGGCTTCACCATGTTGGCCAGGCTGGTCTCGAACTCCTGACTTCAGGTGATCCGCCCGCCTTGGGCTCCCAAAGTGCTGGGACTACAGGCATGAACCACCATGCCCAGCCAACCTTTTTTATCTTCCTTTTGGCTTGTATACCTTAGGGTAGGTACTTACCAAGGGGCAGACATTTAATACAACACAGATAACATGCACTCTCTAGTATCTATATTTTATGCCTTATGTTCTTTAATGAGTGTCTTGTTCTTTACAGGACAGTTCTTTTTACTCTGACGTCTGTAGTTGTACTCGTGATTACAACGGACTGGATCAGCTGGGACAAGCTGAATCGGGGATTTTTGCCCAGTGATGAAGTTTCCAGAGCATTCCTTGCTTCTTTTATCTTGGTCTTTGACCTCCTTATTGTGATGCAGGTAAGTGTGTTTCCCTCCCCTCACCGAAGCCGCTGCATGCTCTGTTCCCAGTATAACAAACAGGATATGGCAGCAGGCTCCATAAATCTAAATAAGTATAACATTTACAGTTACTATTAATGGGGCCTTCTCTGTTTATATTTTCAGCTGTTGCACTGGGAGGAAAGCTAAGAGGGGCACCAAAAATGTATTTTATGAACATTGCAAGGTGGGCCCCTAGAAACCATATAGCACGTTGGTATTTTCTGCCTAGGCTTTAGGGGGAAAAAACACACTCAGAAACAAAAACCAAAAACCCTGTCATATAGTAAATGGAAAGCTGCAGACATGAAGATGATATAAAGCAGCAAAGCAGGGAAAAGGAATTGTCAAAGCAACTCGGGGTTTTATAGCAGTTGAAATGGAGTGATGTAAAAATTCTTTTTCTGGCTATGGAAATTGTTACTTTCTTTCAGTATTCACCAGAGATCATTCCATTTTCATGTAAACCATATTTTTGCCCTGCTTAGCAACAGATTTTTCATACAATAGCATCACACTAACCAGTGTTACTCATGTAATCTGGTGTGACCGTTTGGGGTTTTAGGAATATTCTTTTGAATGGGACAGAAAGAGACACTTGCTATTTCTTGGCATTTTATCTTGCTCATTAAATATCCATCCATTTATTAGACATTTTCTTATTGCTTTCATCAGGCAATTTTTTTTCCCCTCCTGAGGCATTGTAAGTCACCAGTCTAAACACTATGATTACTGAAGGAATTCTCCATTGTATTCTGAATTTATGTGAAATTTCACAGGATAGCAGATTTATTTTCTCATTTCTAAAGGCAAAAAGAAGCTTTTATGAGAGATATTCAGTGTTGTCTCAAAAGAGAATAGCAGTTTATTGATTGATTTTTTTTTAATTTGTTAAATAATATATCTTGGGCGTTGGGTTCAAGATGGTTCTTTGAGTATATGACTATTTTAATGGCTAATGTTTTAAAATACACTATCTTTTTAAAAAATTATTTGAAGAGATAAAACGGAATATTTTTGTCGCATTTGAAAATTGATAAATGTCTTATTTCGTGAAATAGCAATGGAAAAAGCTTTCCAATCTGACTTTGAGTCAGACAGCATTGGCAGGTTCTAGATCTGTCTCTCACTAAACTGTAGGACGTTCCATGGATATCTACAGAATTGAATTTTTAGCACTTATGCAATAATGTATCATGCATTACTTATAAAAAGCTATTCTTCTATTTCCTAACTAATATAATTCCTCATATAAAATGTCCACATTGGCCAAATGGCGTACTGATACCTCTCTGAACACTGACTTTAACAATCTTAAAGTCAATGGTATTAGTAGCCAAGTAGACTATTGTCTAATTGAATTTGCTTACATTCATAGATTTGAGAGCATAAATTCTTTGATTGTCCATTACCATCCTCATGCTTCTACTCTATTTGTGTAAGTTTTAAGTATTCTTCCAATAAGTTCACTAAAATCAAGGACTTCAAGTGGGAAAATATAACACTGTAATTTACAGATATTATGGGTTCATTCAAAAACTGCTTAATAAAGACAGATGGAAGAAAGAAAGGATAGTCAGGATTTACATAGGCAGAATCAGCAAAGGGGAAGGGAAAGATATTCTAGATGAAAAAATATCATAACAATGTAAAATGTCAGTAACGTGCTGAAGTGTTCAGAGAGTAGAGCACCAACTGACGGACGATGAAGAGTTTATGCTGAGGAATATTTAAGTTTGGACCATTTTGGCTGCAAGTAGCAATAACCCTGCCAAGCTAATTTAATCAAAGAAGGAAGGTATTGCTGCATTTTAGGGATATCCTACCCAATTCAAGAGGAGGGATGTAGTTGCCTCTAGGAACATGTGAAAGCAGAGACCAGGGTGTAACAGGGAATCCAGACTTAGCCTTTATTTTGCGTCTCTTAACTTTTTTATTTCTGCCTTCTCTTTTTTGTCTCTTATTGTAAAGCAGTCGTTCCAGGTTTCTCGTTCAAATGGAAGAAAATGGCTACTGCCAACACCTCAGAGCGCAACCACCCTTTCTCTAGCTGTCAGGCCTGATTCTGGATTTCCTAGGAAGGAATTGCAGGAACTCACGGGCTCAGCATGGGAGGCTATGGCGATGAGTTCATCTGAAAGAAAAGGGGAGAGAGGTTGGGCTATAAACTCCAAATTAATAGGTTTCTAATATAAAGATGAGTAAAAAATTAGCCCCCAAATTTAGGTCTCTTAACTTCTTCTTTTCTCTCTCCCATAACACTAAGTCAGCTAGCCAGGCCTACTGATTTATCTTTCTCTATGCCTTTAATATCATTCTTCTTTCTCATTTCCTTGCCACCATTCCAGTCTTGACTCCCCTCTATACTATTGTAAAGTAATCTCCTATGACCTTCTGCCATCACACGTCCACGTCCCTTTCTACCGTATGCCCTATGCAGCTCTTCTTTATAACCTTCCAGTTGGAAATATCATGTTGTATACTTCTCAGCCCTAGATATTGTCCATGACTTCTCGTTGTCCAAGAGGAGTCCAGCCTCTGGAAGCTCTCTGAGTGCCTTCCATGATCTGGCCCTGAATCTGTCTTCTCCCATGTCTTCTATGCTCTAGTTCCACCCAGATCAAAGTATTTGCTGCTGGGCACTTGCCCACAGAACACTTACTCCCCAGTGTCAGAAGTCTCTTGTTCCTCTACAAATTGTGCCTTTTCTGTTCTGCTCATTTAGATCCTACCATTGGAGACCATTTCAACTCTCTCTTCATTAAAGCCATGTGATCACATCCTCTTCAGAACTCCTGTAGCACTTTTTACCTAAACTGCAAATCAACATGTCACTTTTTCCTTATAACTCTTCATATCCCTGGTGCTTCCCAAGCAAAGTGCCTTACATGGCAGGATTAGGCCCAGAGTAATAACTGCTTGATGAGGATAAAGAAGTGACAGCTCAGCCCTGAGTCTTCTGCAAACTGTATCCCTCTTTGTGAGCATCATGTAGAAGTTATAGAAACTAGTACATGTGGTAAGAGAGTTAATTTAACGAAATAGAGCCCCAGAAAGCATATGCACTCAAGACATTTGAAAATATATAGGACAAATATCCTAGCAAGTTCACAACCAACTAAACTGTGCTCTAATTCACCCCATATTTACATATTTCAGATGAAAGAAAAATAAAGAAGTAAAATTAGTGTCACTAAAACACCTGTCCTTATCATAATTATTTAAATGTTTTGAAAGCAATCGATCTTAGGTTTTCTACTGGTAGGAAAATTCCACTTATACTATGGAAAGGTATTTTATATATATATTTTTTTTTTTTCTTCTTGAGAC
>NW_012114600.1:3173455-3178352 GCF_000951035.1 Colobus angolensis palliatus | reverse complement strand
GCCTCCCGGGTTCACACCATTCTCCTGCCTCAGCCTCCGGAGTAGTTGGGATTACAGGCGCCTGCCACCTCGCCCGGCTAGTTTTTTGTATTTTTTTTAGTAGAGACGGGGTTTCACCATGTTAGCCAGAATGTTTTCTGAAGTTTTTTAAAAATATTTTTAATAAAATTAGCAGGCCAGTTCTGAATACTTTTAGAGAAAGTAAATCATCAATTTTTATAGATATTTACTACATAGGATTTTTCTACCTTTATTATTGTATCACATTTTTCTGTGGGTTTAGTAAACTCACTAGAACTAGGGCATAAACAGATACCAGCAAAATGTAACGTGACTCATACATGCTACATACAGGACACAAGAAATAAATTGTAGAGAAAACTGTCTTCTAAGGAAAACCTTATCTCAGTTTCTATTAAGTATTTGTAATTATGTCATTTGATTTATATATATATATATCCCTTTATTTCTTTGCATAAGCATTTGATTTGTGGCATACGCCACCCACCTGCTATCTTTGCTAGGTTAAGGAAAAGATTTGGGTAATGGATACCCTAAAAGTGCCGACTTCTCCACTACACAATCTATCTGTGTATGAAAATTAAACTTGTACCCCATACATTTACACAATTTTTAAAAAAAGAGTTAAAATATGTTTGTAAACAAAGGAAAAAAGTGGGACAAATGGAGGAAAATATCCAAATAGAACCTTCCAGTGATTGTTCCCCCATAGGAGCATGAAATTTAACAACAATCCATGTAAGAAAGCACTTCCATAAGAACCAAAAATCAGATGAATGATCACAGTACTTGGTTTTAACATTATATTAAGGAAAAAGGCACTGAAGAGGGTAGGAGAGACAGTCTTGAATTGCTGATACCTCTCTTCCCCCATCCCCCAGCAGTGGCCATGTGGCACAGAGAGAATCTATGTGCTTAGGGGAGGGAGAGCACAGTGACTGTGGGACTTTGCATTGGAACTTAGTGCTGCCTGTCATAGCAGAATGCAACACAGGGCAAAATTCAGCTGGTACACATAGAGAGCATTTAGACCAGCCCTAGCCAGAGGGGAATTTCTGGTAGCTTCCCAACTGCAGGCTAAAGTGCTTTGGGATCCCATGTAAATTTGAAAGGCAGTCTAGGTCACAAGGACTTGGAATTTCTTGGCTAGTCCTTGTGCTATGCTGAGCTTTGGAGGCAGTGGACTTTGTGTCATGCAACCTAGTGGGACACCAGCCAGGGTGGCCAACGGAATGCTTGAACCACTCCTCCTTCAATCTCTAGCAGTACAGCTCACAGCTCCAGGACAGACTCCTTTCCTCTGCTTCAGGAGAGGAGAGGAGAGAGTAAAGAGGACTTTGTCTTACAACTTGGATACTAGCTTACCACAGTAGACTAGGGCACCAGGCAGAGTCCTGAGGCCCCTATTTCAGGTTTTGCCTCTGGACAACATTTCTGGGCCAGAAGGAAACCCACTGACTTGAAGGGAAGGACTCAATCCTGGCAGGATTCATCACCCACTGTCTAAAGGGCCCTTGGGCCTTAAATGAACACAAGGAATAACCAGGCAGCCTTGGGTGACATCCAGGGCCATGCTGGTTTCAGGTGAAACCCAAACATCCCCCCTGTGGTGGCCATGGTGAGATATTCCTTCTACTTGAGAAAAGCACAGTGAAGAGTAAAGGGGACTTTGTCTTGCAGGTTGGATACCAGCTCAGCCACCGTGGGGCAGAGCACAGAGTTGGCTCCTGAGGTCCCTGACTCCAGGCCTTGGCTCCTAAATGGCACGTCTGGACTCATCCTGGGCCAGATGGGGGCCCATTCCTGAAAGGAGAGAGCCAGGCCTGGCAGCATTTACCATAAGCTGACTAAACAGCCATTGGATCTTGTGTGAACATCAGCAGTAGCCAGGCAGTACTTGCCATGGGCCTAGGGCAGTGATAACCATGAGAAAAGACTCTTCCTTCTCAACATTTGCTTTGGCAACGAATTTATGAGTAAGTCCCCAAAAGCAATTTCAACAAAAAAATTGACAAGTGAGACCTAATTAAACAAAAGAGCTTTTGTACAGAAAAAGAAATAGGAGAGTTAAAAAGACAACCCACAGTATTGGAGAAAATATCTGCAAACTATGCATCCAACAGAGATCTAACATCCAGAATTTAAAAGATACTTGAACAACTCAACAAGCAAAAAACATAATCCCATCTAAAATTGGGCAAAAGAACATGAACAGACATTTCTCAAAAAAAAAAAAAAGAAAAAAGACAAGCAGCCAAAAAGCATATGAAAAAATACTCTTCATCACTAATCATCAGATAAATGCAAATCAAAACTGCAGTGACATACCATCTCACACCTGTCAGTCTGACCTATTATAAAAAAGATTAAAAAGAATAACAGACGCTGGCAGGGCTGCAGAGAAAAGGGAATGCTTATGCGCTAATGGTGGGAATGTAAATTGTTCGGCCACTGTGGAAAGCAGTTTGGAGATATCTCAAACAGCTTAAACAGAACTACCATTCAACCCAGCAATCCCATTACTGAGTATATACCCAAAGGAAAAGAAGTTGTTCTACCAAAAAGACACATGCACACGTATGTTCATCCAGCCTAGGTGCCCATCAGCAGTGGATCAGATAAAGAAAATGTGGTACGTATACACCATGGCATACTATACAGCCATGAAAAAGAATGAAATGATGTCCTTTGCAGCAACATGGATTCATCTGGAGGCCATCATCCTAAGTGAATTAACAGAGGAACAGAAAACCAAATACCACATGTTCTCATCTATAAATGAGAGCTAAACATTGAGTACCGGTGAACATAAAAATGAGAACTACAGACACTGGGGATTACTGGAGAGGGCAGAAGGGGACAGGGGAATGAACTGAAAAACTGCCTATCAGATACTATGCTTTCTACTGGGCAACATGGTCATCCATACCCCAATTCTTAGCATCACATAATATACCCATGTAACAATCCTGCACTTGGACCCCCTGAATCTATAATAAAATCAGAAATTATTTTAAAAAGAAAAAGAAAAAATGGAAAGCAGGTGATAGACCTAGCAGAAATCTACTCATATTTCTAAATCAATACATACAAATATATGTGTGCCTATATGCATACATATATATGTGCAGATGTGGTTGTGTGTGTGTGTGTGTGTGTGTGTGTGTCTGTGTCATATCTTAGATTTATGTGCATCAAGTTCATAACAGAAGCTGAATAGAGGAGAGACTATTAAAAAGAATAAGAAAGTTTCAAAGATCAAGTTTTGGATCCTCACACTATTGGTGTCTTTCAACACTTCTCCCTCTTATAATTTATCTAAGTACCTGCTTGTTACCTGTGTATACACATACCTCCTGTAATGTGTAAGCTCCTTGAGGAGAGGAAATGTTTTATCAGTTTTTTCATTCCCACAGCATGGTTAGTGCATTGCAGTTTTACTATAAATACTTTGCTTTGTGAAAGAACAAAGAAATTAATGTAACATTATTTCACATGCACCAAATAATGTGATTTTTCAAGAGGTGAAATACCAACAGCAGGAGAATGAACTATCAATAATATTACATTTGGTCATTTTCACTGAAGTATGATCTTACTGTAATTAACTATCTAAATAAAAATCTGAATGAATTGCAGTTAGGTGTTAAAAAGCACTCTTTGGTATAGTCAAAAGGCACTTGGAGAGAAGTGATATTTCCTGAAAAGCAATTCTTTTTTTTGTTTGTTATGTTTTGTTTTATTATTATACTTTAAGTTCTAGGGTACATGTGCATAACATGCAGGTTTGTTACATATGTATACTTGTGCCATGTTGGTGTGCTGCTCCCATCAACTCATCACCCATGAACTCGTCATTTACATCAGGTATAACTCCCAATGCAATCCCTCCCCCTTCCCCCCTCCCCATGATAGGCCCCGTCTTAATGCACTGAAAAAATAATCATGAAAATTGCATTCCACAAACATTTCACCGTGTAACAGATTTAAAGTGTGTTTGTTTTCTGTTTTGTGCGTGGGTCTCAGAAGTAGGTTGACTACTTTAAAAATAGACATTGTGACTCTTGGTAGACTTTATTTTAAAACTCCATTGACTTGACTTTAGTAGAGCATTTCCTTTGAGGTCACAGTTGTGGAAAGTGGATTCAGTCATTTCAGAACATGTGACAGAGCAACAAGCATAAACCTATGTTGATTAAATAGCCATGATGTTTTAACAAGTGAGAATATATTTTCAAGATAAGTTATTCCAACTAGTTACGTTTACAGGCTACTTAGAAAGAAAGATTTGTTTAAATACTTGTCCACTAGATTTAACATCTCCTGGAGCTTTGGGAATATTTTATATAACTTCTTCAAAGTATTTTAAGCTCCTCCTTACATGTGTTTAACATCTTCATTTTTCCTTACTCAAGGAAAAATACTATTTGAAAACACAATGGTGCTGGCTTCTGTTATAGGGTCCCAAGTGGTGACATGGAATAAAGGGCTTATCACTTAGGTAATACCTGGATTAACCACAAATGCCTACTCTCTTCATGGTATATGCTTAAGGGGTTAAATCTCAACTTTATTTACTCTCACCATTTTTCCGTTCCCTGATTACCGCTATTACAGTGGGGAGACAGACTGTTTAGGGAGAATCACGGAGGGGGACCACATTTTATCAGGCAAAAACTTTTAGGATTCAATCATGGGTACTGGAGTGACAAACACATTCACTTGAAAATGAAACTAAGGCCAGGCGCGGTGGCTCAAGCCTGTAATCCCAGCACTTTGGGAGGCCGAGACGGGCGAATCACGAGGTCAGGAGATCGAGACCATCCTGGCTAACACGGTGAAACCCCGTCTCTACTGAAAATACAAAAAACTAGCC
>NW_012114600.1:3167053-3169750 GCF_000951035.1 Colobus angolensis palliatus | reverse complement strand
GCCATCTCGGCTCACTGCAAGCTCCGCCTTCTGGGTTCACGCCATTCTCCTGCCCCAAGCTCCCGTGTAGCTGGGACTACAGGCACCCGCCACCACACCTGGCTAATTTTTTTGTATTTTTAGTAGAGACGGGGTTTCATCATGTTGGTTGGCCAGAATGGTCTAAATCCCTCGACCTCATGATCTGCCCGCCTCCTCCTCCCAAAGTGCTAGGATTACAGATGTCAGCCATCGTGCCCGGCCTATAACTATTTTTAATGGACGGTTTCAGGGATATGAAGTATTTCTATGGGCTCCTCTATGAACTTTTTAAGTTACAATGATAAAGCTAAGGAAAAAATTGCAAAAGAACTTTGTAGGCAATGGAATCATGGAAGCCAGTATAACAATCCTCTGTAATTCAGAGCATTCATTTTAAACTCATGCCTAAAATAAGAAATGAAAAAGAGCTATTGTTAGACCGACAAGTTCATTAATATCATAAAGTCATGAAATTTTAGAGCAGGAGGAAAATTTAGGATCACTTTTTCATATCTTGAGTTTTACAGCTGAAGCCCAGGGAGGTTCTTTAACTTGCCTAAGGTCATAAAGTCAGTCAGTGACAGGACCTGATGTAGAAGCTGGGTCTTCTGAACCCCTACCCACTACCCCAATGGGCAGTTTCTAAGTCAAGGTTTATTAACTCTGGAGTTGAACATGAAAAGGCACGTTGGAGAATGTTGTCCAAGAGGCTCAGTGTCAAGTCTAGTTAGATTAAATATGGAATCCGTAACAGGAGACCAGAATGAGAACACTGCACAGTGAAATGAGGAACAGGCTACTAAGAAGGGCAGAATGGTGCAATGAAAACACTACTGGACTAAAAATAAGACAGGAGTTGAGGGAGAGAAGAAGTCAAAAAAACTAAAAGGCCAACATTCATTGAGCACTTATTATGTGCTGGGCACTGTCCTGGATGCTTAGATGTACTTTATTTTGTTTAATCTTACAAAATCTTCCAATAAGGATAATATTATTAATATTATCTATAATTTTACAAATGAGAAGAAAATGAGAATTCCCTAAGGCACACAGATGCAGTCTGGATTCAGCAGAAAGAGAATAAAAAAAAAAAAAATCTGTCCGACTTCAAAGACCATACTTTTTTTCATAACTCATTGTACTATTGTGCATATAAAATGAAATAATATACTGTATACAATGTTGATAACAAAGCACATTGCAGGTGACAGGAAGTTTAGTGAGTGATGGGAACACTCTTGCAACAGACTAAAGTCAGGGCTGCATAGTTCTTAGTGGCAGTGTGACCTTAGTTAAGTCAGTTTGTTTCTAGGAATCCACTTTTTGCATTGATAGCATGACAGTTTTTTCCTTCCTCTTGTTACAAGATTTTTTTGTGATGGTCAGATTTTTTAAAAATGCTTGAAGTATGATGTTTTTGCATGTCAAAAGTACATAATATGGATGAAAGAAAATTAGTTGAAAAAATTTCAGGTATTCTTTGAATTACAATTGATCATTCAGATCTTCATTGGTTTTAACTAAGAAAAACTATAGTAATATGATGGTATATCGCCATAACCTACAAATAGAGGCATACTCTAAGGCAATGATTCTCACTGTTACCTGATCATAAGAATCACTGGGGGCAGGCACAGTGGCTCACACCTGTAATCCCAGCACTTTGGGAGGCCGAGGCAGGTGGATCACATGAGGTCAGGGGTTCAAGACCAGCCTGACCAACATGGAGAAACCCCATCTCTACTAAAAATACAAAATTAGCCAGGCATGGTGGCGCAAGCCTGTAATCCCAGCTACTTGGGAGGCTGAGGCGGGAGAATCGCTTGAACCTGGGAGGTGGAGGTTGCGGTGAGCTGAGATCCGGCCACTGCACTCCAGCCCGGGCGACAGAGGGAGACTCCGTCTCAAAAAAAAAAAAAAAAAAAGAAAGAAAGAAAATGAAACTAATAGTCTGGTTAGCATATGATATAGATGACAGTTGAAACTGACAGTAAATTCTGTGAGGGATTTTCGTGAATGGGAGAGATCACTCTAGTCTTTATGTATAACGTGGAAAGAATGTAGTTTAAAGGAATTATAAGATTTGGTTAAGTAAGTGGAGAATAGAGACATTCAGTTTTATCCCAATTTAAAGTAAAATGCTTCCGTCCCTGAGCTATTCGTTAAAAGACAGCTAGAACATGATTAAAAAACTGGAAAGACAAATTCTATACTACTGCACATGGGCAGGAATTTTTTCAAAGCCATACTGAAGCTGCAAGATATAACTCATTTGCATTTGTATTTTGCCAATGAATGTGCCTTTTCTTATAATTAGAGTTTGACTATCATTGTGAAAAGGATATTTCAGCCCTATCCCTCACTCTCATCTTTGTGTGTGTGTCAAGGTTGGCCCTGGAAGTCCTGTGTAGTCGTTGCTACTTGTCATTGTCCTACTCGTACCCAGTAAAAAAAGTGCAGCATTGAAGACTGACACATTCAGCCATGCTATTAGCACCCAAACTCAGAGCATGGCTATACTTCAGGTCAGAATTGTATAGGTGATGCTAAATGCAAGCTATGGTGCAAGCTTTTCCCAGATCTGATGACTGATCCTTTGTAACTTTTTTTTTTTTTTTTTTTGAGGCGGAGTCTTGCTCTGTCACCCAGCCATGGTATCATTTAAAAGATTAAATT
>NW_012114600.1:3157782-3161117 GCF_000951035.1 Colobus angolensis palliatus | reverse complement strand
TGAGGTCAGGGGTTCAAGACCAGCCTGACCAACATGGAGAAACCCCATCTCTACTAAAAATACAAAATTAGCCAGGCATGGTGGCACAAGCCTGTAATCACAGCTGCTCTGGAGGCTGAGGCAGGAGAATAGCTTGAACCCTGGAGGCAGAGGTTGGGGTGAGTCAGTATTGCGCCATTACACTCCAGCCTGAGTAACAAGAACGAAACTCCATCACACACACACACACACAGAATCACCAGAACCTTTACAAAGATGTGAGTTCTCTGGATCAGGAGAGCTCCAGAAGTTTCTTGTTTAGTAAGTGGGTAATGGTGCCTGGGAATATGTTCTTTTAAATCATTACTGATGATTCTTGCCATCATAGTTACCTGCATTAGAATCACCTGGGTTCTGCTTAAAAATGGAGATTCTTGGATCTTCCTCTTACTAGTATGAGAATCAGTAGGGGATTCTGCCTGGAAATATGAGTTTAAAATTAGACTGTGATTTCCCAGCTCTCATGTAACTCTGGTAATAAGTGAATGTTTGCTATTGCTTTGATCAGATGGCTGTACATGATAGAATTGCAAGAAAAGTCTAAACTGCCAGATGATAGTCTCAATTTATTGCATTTGAAGAAGTTTGGGGAATTGTTCAGAATTTCGAATTTCTCCTATAAAACTATATCACTACTGTTGTGTATTTGTGGAAAGCTGAAAAATAAAACAATGTATTCTTGATATATTTTCTCTAATTTTTATGTGTGTGTGTATATACATGTGTATACATATATGTATGCTGAAAACGATATTTATATCTGAGAGATTACCCTTTGTTCAAGCTTTGTTTGATTTCAGTAGCTGAGTACATTCATTTGGCAAGTCAAATAAGGTCTAAAGCCAACAAACAGCAGGAAATCAGGGAGGTACATATATCTCAGTTTTATAACAAAATAAATTTACACACAAAAATGTGTCTAGAGAAAAGATAAGTAGTTGTTTATAATCCCTTCCTGGGCCTTCTAAAGAGGGTGAATACCAAGAAAGATCTTTTGTTTTAATGAATAGGGTGGTGGGTATAGATGCAAATTGGAGAAGCTCAGGAACCTAGTTGAGTATTCCTGCCTATGCAGAAGGTTGAAAAGACTTGTTATGGGGAAAGAAAGGGAGGACATAGTGATGACAGCTGCCACAGCCAACAGAAATTGTAACAGAGAGGATTTTCAAAACAGTTTTGCTCTATTGTGCATAATGTTACATCCTATATCCAGCTTCAGCTTCCTAATAAATTTTCAGTTAATATTATATATATATATATTTTTTTTTTTCTTTTTTCTCCCATTCTTTTGGCATTTGATGACCAGGTCAGTCCTTCTCTTTACATGCCGGATGGGTTTCTGGGCAAGAGCCAGGGTAAAGAAAAGGTCATGGAGGCCAAGGTACATTATTTTTATAAATAATTTCAACTTTTCGGGCCAGGCACAGTGGCTCACACCTGTAATCCCAGCACTTTGGGAGGCCGAGGCAGCCAGATCACGAGGTCAGGAGATTGAGACCATCCTGGCTAACACGGTGAAACCCCATCCCTACTAAAAAAAATTCAAAAAGTTAGCTGGGCATGGTGGCAGGCGCCTGTAGTCCCAGCTACCTGGGAGGCTGAGACAGGAGAGTGGCGTGAACCTGGGAGGCAGAGCTTGCAGTGAGCCGAGATCGCGCAATTGCACTACAGCCTCGGCGACAGAGCGAGACTCCGCCTCAATAATAATAATAATCATAATAATAATTTCAACTTTTATTTGAGATTCAGGAGGTACTTGTGCAGGTTTATTACATGAGTATATTGTGTGATGCTGATGTTGATGAATGATCCTATGAGTGGTCACAGAATGATGATCCTATCACCTATGGTATGCATAATCCTATCATCCAGGTAGTGAGCATAGTACCCAATAAGTAGTTTTTCAGTTTGTCAGCCCTTGTCCCTTCCCTTCCCTTGCTACTAATCCCCGGTATCTCTTGTTGCCATCTTTTTGTCCATATGTACCCAATGTTTAGCTCCTGCTTGTAAGTGAGAACATGCAGGATGTGGTTTTCTGTTCCTATGTTAATTCACTTAGGATGACGGCCTTCAGATGAATCTATGTTGCTGCAAAGGACATGATTTTGTTCTTTTTCATGGCTGTGTAATATTCCAGGTTATACATGCATAACATTTTCTTTATCCAATCCACCGCTGATGGGCCCTCAGACTGATTCCATGTCTTTGCTATTGTGAATAGCACTGTGATACACATGTGAGTACACATGTCTTTTTGGTGATGGAATGATTTATTTTTCATTGGGTATATACCCAGTGATATGACTGCTGAGTTGAATGGTAGTTCTGTTTAAGTTCCTTGAGAAATCTCCAAACTGCTTTCCAAAGGGGCTGAACTAATTTACATTCCTACCATCAGTACATAAACATTCCCTTTTCTCTGCAGCCTCATCAGCATCTATTATTTATTTTTATAATAGCCATTCTGACAGGTGTGAGATGGTATCTCATTGTGGTTTCGATTTGCATTTCTCTGATGATTAGTGATGATGAGCATTTTTTCATATGCTTGTTGACTCCTTGTATGTCTTTTTAAAATTATTATTATTATACTTTAAGTTCTAGGGTACATGGGCACAATGTGCAGGTTTGTTATATATGTATACATGGGCCATGTTGGTGTGCTGCATCCATTAACTCATCATTTACATTAGGTGTATCTCCTAATGCTATCCCTCCCCACCCCCAACAATAGGACCCAGTGTGTGATGATCCCCTTCCTGTCTCCAAGTGATCTCTTTGTTCAGTTCCCACCTATGAGTGAGAACATGCGGTATTTGGTTTTCTGTTCTTGCAATAGTTTGCCGAGAATGATGGTTTCCAGCTTCATCCATGTCCCTACAAAGGACATGAACTCATACTTTTTTATGGCTGCATAGTATTCCATGGTGTATATGTGCCGCATTTTCTTAATCCAGTCTGTCACTGATGGACATTTGGGTTGATTCCAAGTCTTTGCTATTGTGAATAGTGCTGCAATAAACATATGTGTGCATGTGTCTTTACAGCAGCATGACTTGTAATCATTTGGGTATATCCCCAGTAATGGGATGGCTGGGTCAAATGGTATTTCTACTTCCAGATCCTTGAGGAATCGCCACACTGTTTTCCACAATGACTGAACTAGTTTACAGTCCTACCAACAGTATAGAAGTGTTCCTATTTCTCCACATCCTCTCCAGCACCTGTTGTTTCCTGATATTTTAATGACTGCCATTCTAACTGGTGTGAGATGGTATCTCATTGTGGTTTTGATT
>NW_012114600.1:3133582-3150386 GCF_000951035.1 Colobus angolensis palliatus | reverse complement strand
TGGGACCCTCTGGGCCAGGTGTGGGATATAATCTCCTGGTGTGCCGTTTGCTAAGATCCCTGGTAAAGCGAAGTATTAGGATGGGAGTTACCCGATTTTCCAGGTGTTGTTTGTCTCAGTTTCCCTTGGCTAGGAAAAGGGATTCCCTTCCCCCTTGCGCTTCCCAGGTGAGGCAATGCCTCGCCATGCTTCAGCTCTCTCCTGTTGGGCTGCACCTGCAGACCAGTGCCAACTGTCCGACACACCCCAGTGAGATGAACCTGGTACCTCAATTTGAAATGCCGAAATTACCCGTCTTCTGTATGGCTCATGCTGGGAGCTGGAGGCTGGAGCTGTTCCTATTTGGCTGTCTTGGGTGCGCCCCTTTTTTTTTTTTTTTTTTTTTTTTTTGAGAAGTGTCTGTTTGTGTTCTTTTGCCCACTTTTAGATGAGATTATCTGTGTTTTGCTTGTTAGGTTGTTTAAGTATATTACAGATTCTGCATATTAGACCTCTGTTGGATGCATAGTTTGCAGATATTTTCTCCAGTACTGTGAGCTGTCTGTTTACTCTGCTATTTATTTTGCTGTACAAAAGGTCTTTATTTAATTAGGTCTCACTTGTCAATGTTTGGCTTTGTTGCATTTGCTTTTGAGGGCTTAGTCATAAGTTCTTTGCCAATCCTCTTATCTACAATGTTATTTTCTAGGTTTTCTTTTATGATTTTTATAGCTTGAGATTTTACATTTAAATCTTTAATCCCATCTTGAGTTAGTTTTTCTATATGGTGAAAAGTAGGGGGGCAGTTTCATTCTTCTGTATATGACTATCCAGTTATCTCAGGACCATTTATTAAATAGGGAGTTCTTTCCTTATTGCTTATTTATCTTGACTTTGTCAAAGTCAGATGGTTGTAGTTGTGCAGCTTGTTTCTGGGTTCACTTTTCAGATCTATCATTCTCTCCATCTGTTTTTATATCAATATCATGCTGTTTTGATTACCGTAGCCATGTAGTGTAGTTTGAAGTCAGGTAGTGTGATGCCTCTGGCTTTGTTTTTTTTTTGCTTAGCATTGCTTTGGCTATTCAGACTCTCTTTTGGTTCAGTATGAATTTTAGAATAATTTTTCATAATTCTGTGAAAAGAGACGTTGATAATTTGAAAGGAATAGTGTTGAATCTTCTGATTACTTTGAGCAGTATGGACATTTTAATGACATTAATTCTTCCAGTCCATGAGCATGGAATGTTTTTCCATTTGTGTCATCTCTGATTTTTTTTAGCAGTGTTTTGTGGTTCTTCTTTAGAGATATTTTATATCCTTAGTTGGTTGTATTCCTAGGTACTTTTTTGTGTGGGTGGGTATTGTAAGTGAGATTATGTTCTTGATTTAGCTCTCAGCTTAAACCTTATTGGTATATAGAAATGGTGCTGATTTTTATATGCTGATTTTGTATCCTGAAACTTTACTAACATTGTTTATTTGGTCTAGGAGCCTTTGGCAGAGGCTTTAGGGTTTTCTAGGCATAGAATCATATTATCTGCAAACAGAGATAGTTTGACTTGCTCTTTTCCTATTGATGCCTTTTGTTCTTTCTCTTGCCTGATTGCTCTGGCTAGGACTTCCAGTACTATATTGAATCAGGGTGGTGACAACATCCTTGTCTTGTTCCAGTTCTCATGGGGAATACTTCCAGTTTTGTCCAGTCAGAATGATGTTGACTGTAGATTTTCTATAGATGACTCTTATTTTTTTTTGATGTATGTTCCTTCAAGAGCTTGTTTGTTGAGCGTTTTATAATAAAGGGATATTGGATTTTATCAAAAGCCTTTTCTACTTCCATTAAGATGATCATACGGTTTTGGTTTTTAATTCTGGTTTTGCGGTGAACCACATTTATTTAGTTTTGTGTGTTGAACCAACTGGCATCTCAGGAATAAAGCCTACTTGATCATGGTGACTTAACTTTTTGATATGATGCTGGATTTCTTTTGGCAATTTTTTTTTCCTTTTTTTGAGGATTTTTGTGTCTGTGTTTATCAAGGATATTGGCCTTTGGTCTTCTTCTTCTTCCTTCTTCTTTCTTCTTTCTTCTTTCTTCTTCTTCTTTCTTCTTCTTTCTTCTCCTCTTTTAAAGACAAGTCTCACTGTGTCACCAAGGTTGGAGTGCAGTGGCACGATCTCATCTCACTGCAACCTCCGCCTCCTGGGTTCAAGGGATTCTCCTGCCTCAGCCTCCCGAATAGCTGGGACTACAGTCTAGTTTTCTTTCTACATTGTGCCTTTATCAGTTTATGGTATCAGGGTGATACTGGCTTCATAGTATGAGTTAGGCAGGAGCCCATCCTCCTCCATTTTTTGGAATAGTTTCAATAGAATTAGTACCAGCTCTTCTCTACATGTAGTAAAATTCAGCTGTGAATCCATCTGATCCAGAGCTTTTTTTGGTATGTAGGTTTTTTTGACTAATTCAATCTTGTGACTTGGTATTGGTATGTTCAATGTTTCAATTTCTTCCTGATTCAATGTTGGGGCTTGCGTATTTCCAGGAATTTATCCATTTCTTCTAGAGTTTCTAGTTTGTGTGCGTAGAGGTGTTCATAATAGTCTCTGAGAATCTTCTGTGTTTCTATGGGATTGGTTGTAATATCACCTTTGTTGTTTCAAATTGCACTTTTTTGGATCTTCTCTTTTTTTTTCTTTTCTTTATTAATCTAGCTAGCAGTCCATCTGTCTTGGTTCCTCTTTCAAAGAACCAACTTTTGGGTTCACTGATGCTTTGTGTGGGTCTGAATTTCATTCAATTCTGCTCTTATGTTAATAATTTCTTTTCTTCTGCTAGCTTTGGAGTTAGTTTATTCTTGTTTTTCTAGTTCCTCTAGATGTGATAATAAATTGTAAATTTGAGATCTTCCTAACTTCTTTTTTTGTTTTTTGAGATGGAGTCTCGCTCTGTCACCCAGGCTGGAGTGCAGTGGCATAATCTCGGCTCACTGCAAGCTCCTGCCTCAGCCTCCGGAGTAGCTGGGACTACAGGCGCCCGCCACCATGCCCGGCTAATTTTTTTTTTTTTTGTATTTTTAGTAGGGGTAGGGTTTCACCGTTTTAGCCAGGATGGTCTCGATCTCCTGACCTCGTGATCCACCCACCTCGGCCTCCCAAAGTGCTGGGATTACAGACGTGAGCCACCACGCCCAGCCGAGATCTTCCTAACTTCCTAATGTAGATGTTTAGAGCTATAAATTTTCCTGTCAACACTGTTTTTGCTTCATCCAACAGATTTTGGTATGTTGTGTTGTCTGTTCATTTCTTTCAAAGAATTTGTTAATTTCTGCCTTAAATTCATTGTTTACCCAAAAATTGTTCAGAAAAAGGCAGTTTAATTTCCAAGTAATTTTGTGGTTTTCAGATACCTTCTTGGTTTCGATTTTATTTGTATTCCACTGTGGTCAGAGCATAGGGTGGGTGTGATTTCTATTTTTTCTAATCTGTTGAGACTTGCTTTATGACTAAGCACTGTTATCCTGGGGCAGTCTAAGGCTTTTCATAGATATAGGAATACTTGTATTATTAATCTGGGTGCTCCAATGTTGGGTGCACATATACTTAGGATTATTAAGTCTTCTTGTTGAATTGAACTGCTCATCATTATATAATGTCCTTCTTTTTCAAATTTTGTTATTGCCAGCTTAAAGTCTGTTTTGTCTGATATAGAAATAGCAATGATATAAAAATAGCAACCCCTGTTCTTTTTTGTTTTCCATTTGCATGATAGATCTTTCATTCTCCAGCTCTTTACTTTGAGCCTATAAGTGTCATTTCCTGTGAGAGGGACCTCTGGAAGACAGGAAACAGATGGGTGTTACTTTTTTATCCAATTTACCACTCTCTGTGTCTTCTTAGTAAAGCATTTAGACTATTTGCACTCAAGGTTAATATTGTCATGTGTGGTTTTAATCCTGTGTTGAAGTTATTAGCTAGTTGCTTTGTAGTTTCTGTTATATAATTGCTTTATAGGGTCTGTGAACTATGGACTTACATGTATTTTTGTGGTAGCAGGTATTGTTATTTTGTTTTCATTTAAAAAATTCCCTTAAGGACCTCTTTTAAGACTAGTCTAATGGAAATACATTTCCTTAGCTTTTTTCTTTTTTTTGTAGGGGGGGGTGTCTGGAAAAGATTGTATTTCTTCTTTGCTTATAAAGCTTAGTTTGATGGGATATGGAATTCTTGGTTGAAATTTCTTTCCCTTTAGGATGCTGAAAATAGGCCCCCAATCTCTTTTGGCTTTCAGCTGAGACATCTGCTCTTAAACTGATGGGATTCCATTTGTACATGGTCTGAACTTTTTCTCTAGCTGCCTTTAAGATTTTTTCTTTAGCATTGTCCTTAGTAAGTTTGATGACTCTATGCCTTGGTGATGTTCTTTTTGTATGGTATCTCACAGGCGTTCTCTGGATTTCTTGTACCTGGGTGTCTACCTCTTTAACAATACTAGGGACGCTTTTTGTACTATTGCTTCAAATATGTTTTCCAGATTGTTTACTTTTTCTCCTTCCCTCTCAGGAATGCCAGTAATTTGTAAATTTGTTTGCTTTACATAATCCCACATTTTTCAGACTTTTAAAATGTTTCAGACCTCATTAAAAAATTTTTTTCTTTATTTTAGTCTGACTTGATTAATTCAAAAGACTAGTCTTCTAGCTCTGTAATTCTTTTTTCTGTTTGGTCTAGTATATTGATAAAACCTTCAATTGTATTTTGAAATTCTTTAATTGAATTTTTCAATCCTGGAAGTTCTGACTCATTTTCTTTAAAGATGTTTATCTCTTTCTTCATTTCCTGGATTTCTTTAGAAGTTTCTTTTTTTTTGGCTCTCATCCTTGTCTTGAATCTTGTTGAGCCTCCTTGCAATCCAAGCTTTGCCTTCTTTATACATCATTTCTGAGTGTCTGTTTTAGTCAGGGACCATTGCTGGAGAACTAGTGTGATCCTTTGGTGGTATCACAATATTCAGATTTTTCATGGTATGAGAAAAGTTGCACTGGTTCTTTCTCATCTGGAGACACTGGCATTTCTAATTTTTGTAATTATTAATATTTTTGTGTGAATAGGATTTTCCCCTTTCTTTCTCTTCCTATTATATATATATTCTTTATTCTTTTCCCTAGTGGGTGTGAGTGTAAAGAATGTTGACTAGTGTCTTTTGGCTTAGCTTCTTTTTCTGGTTTTGTTTTGTTTGAGACGAAATTTCACACTTGTTGCCCAGGCTGGAGTGCAAATGGCGCAATCTCAGTTTACTGCAACCTTTGCCTCTGGGGTTCAAGTGATCCTCCTGCTTCAGCCTCCCAAGTAGGTGGGATTACAGGTGACTGCCACTACACCTGACTAATTTTTTGTATTTTTAGTAGAGACAGGGTTTCACCATGTTGGCCAGGCTGGTCTCAAACTCCTAACTTCAGGTGATCCACCAGCCTGGCCTTGGCTTTGCTTGTATAGCCCTATGCACTTCTATCAGCTGGTTTTATGTTGGATTGTGTGGTTCTACATACAGGCCAGTAGATGGCACTTATGGGTAAAAGCCATCTCTAGCCAACATGGATGGGTATATATTTCAACCTTGTTTACTGGGAGGTCTCTGTTGCTGCAGGCAATGGGCTGAACTGTTTAGTGCACAGTGGTCTTAGCTCCCTGCTCACCACCACATGAGGGAACCAAGATAGTAGGGACTGGATTGCGCAGGCTCCCCTACAGCCACTCAATGGCAGGTACTAGCACCAGCACTAATGGGTGGCCACCTAGCACCCAGAGGTATGTCTAGGCATGGAGGTTGGTAACCTGCTTGGCCCTAAGTTCTCTGCATGGGGAGGGGTGACTGCCTGAACTCCTAATCCAGTAGAGTGGATACACCTGGAGATCTTCCTGGGCATGGAGCATAGGGGGCCCCACGGCACCACAGTCTCTCCAAGGAAGTGTGGGGCAACTCAGGCCACTGACCCAGGCAAGAGGGTACGTCAGATGCCTGGAGATATGCCTAAGCATGGAGCAGAGAGGTGGGATGACTCAGGATGCAAATTCATGTAAGTGGGTGCTCCCAATGCCTGAAAATCTGCCTAGGCATGGAGCAGAGAGTGTCCCCTGCACCATGATCTCAGGTGAGCAGGATGGGGCTCCAAACAAGGTCACACACAGGCCAGTTCCAGGTCGCCAAGCTAGGCCTAGCTACAAGACTCATTGCTCAAGAGAAACTATCGCTGTAGCAGCTCCCCTCTCACCCTAGACCTACACAGGGTGAGCACAATTCCAGCACCTACAACTGGGGCACTGTCCACATACACCACTCAATTCTGGCTATGGAGGCCCCTACTTAGCACCAGAGCAAGCTCTACAATCTCTGATCCAAGACTATAATGCCTGCCTGGCCATGCTGCTGGGTTGTCAAAGAATTACTGACTTTGTATGCACCTAGATTGAAAATGGCATCCTGCTGTCCCTCCTGAGTCTGGGAAAATGCCTGCAGGAATTCTTAGTATCCTTTCCTCCCAATGTCTCCAAGCCTTGCCCCAAGGCTTGGGAGTTAGTCCCAAGGTTTGGGAGAAATAAAATGCTCTTTCTTGTCTTGGGTGGCATGGATCCCCATTGGAAAAGTGACTCACAGAGGGAGGCTCTCTGCCCATCCCCTGTTCTGGATCTTCACTCACTTTTATATACCAAATGCCTTCACAGGGACAGCTTGCCCACTTTCTCCTCCCTGGGGTTTGGGACGTCCTTCACTGTCTTAATGGGTTCCCATTTTCCTTTTTGAATTAAAATTCATGCATTTGAATTAAAATGCATGATTTTGCTTTTTCGAAGTGGCTAAGGCACACTGCAAGCCTCTAATCTGCTGTCTTGGAAGAAAAATAATGCATTTTCTGGTGACACAAATACAAAAAAGTGCTAAGTTCTTACATGTATTAAATGAGTGTAGAAATAAGATCTGGTGGGTGCATTCACTTTATATTCTGACTACCAGTTAATTTAATATTTAAAATTCATTCTTCTTTAGTTTTCATAAAATTACCTATTTTTTTTGGTCTCAAAACCTAACTATATGTCTCTTTCTTTCCAGTCCAGTTTGTCAAATTTCCTTCCTCTAGCTGCCCATTATACATACTCTGTGGTTCTGCCCTGTGTTTCCTTATCTTCTCATCCAAGTTATTTTTTAAGGCAACTCTGTCTGCTGCCATGGCTTAACAGCCTCCCAATAGGCTAGTCTTTCTCAAATTTTCCTCAAGCTCTAAGACTTCTGCTGAATTTCCGACCTGGATATCTAACTGGTAACCAACTCTATCCACCTGGATGTTTACATGGGCATCTCTGGTTCATCATGTCTAAAATCAAGCTATCATCAACCCTTCAAACTGTTATCTGTTCAGTCACTCACACAAAAAAAACTTAAAAAACTCCAAGATTTCTCTTTCCTACTTATCTTCCAGTCAGCCATCATGCCTGTATATTCTTCTTGCCAAATATCTTTTGAATCTGCCCCTCTAGACTCTTATCACCTATACCTTATAGTTCAGGTTACCATCAACTTTTGCCTATATTAGTACAAAGCCCTTTCTCTTCTTTTGGTCTTCCTCCATTATGCCAAAGTAATCGTTTTAACACCAAAATCTGATCTTCAAAATTCTTTAAATAATAATTCACTTGCATGTCATCTATACAAGGCCTTTTATCGTCTAGTTCATACCTAGCTTCTGACCTCCTCTTCCTGGTCATTATCACCATCTTTCCTCTCCTACCACCACCTCTTGCATTTTATACTCTATTAAATTTTGAAATACTTGTTGATTACCTAATTCTGCTTTTTTTAAATAGTGCAGACCTTTGCATGTGCAAAATGAGGGCATCTCCCCATTGTGCATGCTTCACTGCCCTCAACCATCCAACCCTCAGCTTACATGCTATCCTCTCTGTGAAGTCTCATCTGCCTCTCTCCGATAAACTTTAGGCTTCTTTTATTATTTGTTCATGGCAATTTTTAGATATTTCAATTAGAGTTTACTGTTGCATTTAAATTTGTTTGCATGTATTTAATTGTTTTACTAAAATGTTGTAAGAATTGCCTAGAATAGTTCATGTCAGACACAGAGAATATTCAACAGATATTGGCTGAATTTAGACCAGCACCTAAACCAGTTCCTGACAGGTCATTGGGACTCAATATTCACATTTTAAAGGAAAGATTTTAGAGTATTGTCAACTGGGAGAAATTTTATTTTTTCATTTCTTTAGGATTTTAGATCAGTGTACTTGTATGAGCTGTTTTTAAGATAATTTTTCTATGTGAGAATTGTATTTGAATTGATCAGAAACTGAAAGATTTGTTTTACAGGGATTATTTAAAGCCTGTTGACATTAGACAATTCCTGCATTAAATTTATTGTAGGCTATAGGAGTGTTTATGATGTAATTCAATTTTCATAGTATTTTGCAAAACACAGTCATCATAGACCCAGAATGGATTGTTTGTGCTTACTCTTCTTTACATCTCTGAGCCCAGCTTTTCTTCTGGTAACTCTTTTAGTTGAAATTGGTATCCTTTATGCATGCCATTGGCGTATCTCCTAGAGATAGATGCAAAGAGTAGCAAAATTTGGGAGTATGATTGCTCTTCCCTGTAGCAAGCTAGGAAAATTCTGAATGCAAAGTCACCAGAAAGAGATTCTGAACATGGCAGACCCCATTTTGTCTTTCCTAATCCCTAGAAGAAGGAAAAGAGATAAGAATATTATGATAAAATCTGAATTCATTTTGCTACTGCCAACAGGGATAAATCTGGTGACTCCCACCCAGAGGTGCTTCCTTAAGAATGGAGTGATGGAAGATTGCAATCACAGACTTTCACATTAGGAGTAAAACCTTCTGTTATGATGGGTGAAAAAACTATGCCAAATGAAGTACAACTTTAAAAGCTCATAAATCGTAAGCTCAGTTATAGATTATTAATTTAGAAAAATAAAAACTATGTATTCCCAACTGCAAACTACTCAATATTAATAACATTAGTTTGTGTTGTATATCCAGATAGAGAGTCACTCAGGGTTTCAAGCTTAGTGGCAAATGGATCTTTAAATATATATTTACTATGCTTTCTGTAATAAAATGAAAATCATGGTTTATTTGATGGAAAGAAAATGATAGTTTATAGGCTTTCACAATAAAACGGGAGAACTTGAAACAGGGATTCTCATAAAATGAGATTTTTTTCTAAACTGGAAAATTCTCTAGCCATAATGACCTGGGTGGGGGTAGAAGGAAGATAATGAAATGTAACAGGGCGTAATTTCATTTCAATAAAAGAAATTGGCAATTTATGTCAGAGAAGCTATGTTAGAGATATCTAGCTGCCAACCAGCTCTATCCACATGGATATTTACCCGGATATTGTTACTTCATAGCATGATTCAGGTATAAGTTCTGTCTGCATCTGCATGGTGAGTAGCTCTGAGACATATGCTTTTGACCTCTAGGATTCCTTAGGTCATAAAGTGTGTATTTTCTGACCTACTGAGGCAAAAATGTAAATGAATGATAGAACATCTTTTTAAGATTATTGATTCCCAGAGATCTAGAGTATTTAGACACCCTCTCTGTTTTCTTCCAACAGTTACAGAAAGCTTCATTTCACTACTAAAAGACTTCCTGATTCCCTCATCTATTAGTAAGAGTAAGCCCAATTTTGAAAAATGTTTTTAGAAAATTACTTTCATCTCTGCATGGCCTGGAATTTGCTTGAGGGCACCATGAATAGTAGGTCATCACCACTACATTTCAGGAAAGAGAGCCAATGTAAATCTTTTTGACACATCTTTGAGATATGGTTTAAAACCAAGCTATAAAAAGGAACTTGCGAATCTAATTAATATTTAATTTTATTTCATGATGCAAAGTAGCCTACATGGACATTTTAATGCCAAACTACCAAATAGGTTGTAAGAATATACTGTACACTCCCACCAATAGTGACTGGAAATACCTGGTATAGTAGGCAGAATAATGTGGTCCCCACTGCCAGCCTCCCCCCGCAAAAGATATTCACATCCTACTCCCAGGATCCTGCAAATATGTGAAGTTGCATGGCAAAGAGAAATTAAGATGACACTAGAATTAGGTTTGCTAATTAGCTGACTTTAAAATAGGGAGATTTCCTTAGATTTCCTTATCCAGGAGGGCCCAATATAATCACAAGAGTCTTTAAAAGAAGAAGAGGGAAGCCGAAGAGAACCAGAGAGATAACAGTGTGAGTGTACCTTGCTGGCTCTAAAGGTCGGGGTGAAGGCCATAAGCCAGAGACTGTAGGTGACCTCTACAATCAAGAAAAGGCAAAGAAACCCATTCTTTCTTAGAGCCTCTAGAAGGAACACAGCCCTCTCAACAACTTGATTTTAGACTAGTGAGACCAATTTTGAACTTTTGTCCTCTGGATCTTTTTTTTTTTTTTTTTTTTAAGACGGAGTCTCGCTGTGTCGCCTGGGCTGGAGTGCAGTGGCCGGATCTCAGCTCACTGCAAGCTCCGCTGCCTCCCGGGTTCACGCCATTCTCTCGCCTCAGCCTCCCAAGTAGCTGGGACTATAGGCGCCCGCCACCTCGCCCGGCTA
Source organism: Colobus angolensis palliatus (assembly GCF_000951035.1). NCBI lineage: Eukaryota > Metazoa > Chordata > Mammalia > Primates > Cercopithecidae > Colobus > Colobus angolensis. Next base: position 3,139,761 of record NW_012114600.1, on the reverse strand, counting down.
GTTTTTTGTATTTTTTAGTAGAGACGGAGTTTCACCATGTTAGCCAGGATGGTCTCAATCTCCTCACCTTGCCCGGCTAGTTTTTTGTATTTTTTAGTAGAGACGGAGTTTCACCATGTTAGCCAGGATGGTCTCGATCTCCTGACCTTGTGATTCGCCCGTCTCGGCCTCCCAAAGTGCTGCGACAGGCTTGAGCCACCGCGCCCGGTCTGGATCTTTAAAATAATAAAGTTCTATTGTTTTCAGGCACTAAGTTTGTGGTAATTTGTTACAGCAGGAATAGGAAACTAATACACTTGATTTTCTCCATATCTTTGCTAACACTGAGTGTTACTGATTTTTTAAATCTTTTGGTAGCCAACAGTCAAACATACCCTATTACTCTTTTTTATTATTATTAGTTAGATTGAACTTGTTTCCTATACTAGATGCTTGATGAATATTCATATTGTTTTATGAACATCTAGTTCATGGGCTCATCCTATTTCTTTATTGAAGTTTTAGGGTTTTTTTCTTACTCATTTGACCGTTTATTATCACTTTTGCTGTTGGTATCTGCTAAATCATTAAGAAAATAACTTATTATTTTATCAGGAATTTATGATGAATTTTATAGAGCACCTTTTTACATCCTAGGTAATCTTATGTGCTTTCGTTAAGTATGTTTTCTACTTTGAACTATTAATGTAACTAATAGATTTCTTACCTTGACCCAAACTTACATTACTAGGGTCTGTCCCACTTTGTGGTAGTATAGTATTCTTTTAAGATACTTCTGAATCCAGTTTTGCATCTATATTTGTAAATGAGGTGTGTGTATTCTTTTTTTCCTGCAATTTTTTTATCATGGTTATGTTAGTCTTATAAATTAGCTGAAGCCCTTCTGTCTTTTGCTGTGCTCTAGAACTATTTACATATATGGGAGCTATTTGTGGTATACTCTATTTCTTTCCCGCCTCATTACTGATCCTCTTTCTTCACCTCGTTTTGACATCATTTCAATAATTTTAATGGTATTTAGAGAGAAAAGAGAAGTAAATATAGTATCTCAAACTGTTATTTTGAAGTAGAACCTGCCCCATCTTTTAAAATCAGAAAGCTTTTGCATTCTTGAGCCATTCTCATATAATTATGGAAGGAAAAGGAGGTGAGACATGAGAAAGGATTGCCCTGGAGAGTTTTTGGCCAGGTGACTTCTCCTTGCCTGTAATTTCATTAGTTTCTTTTCTTTTCCCTTCTTTTCTTATGATGATGCTATTACTAGTAGTACTATTTTCACCATCATCAGTATCATTGCTACGCTCTATAACATATTAGAGCCTGTTTACACTGCCCTAAATTATAAATGGTTAATCCTTTATACTGTAAACTTGGGCTTTTCCTGTCATATATGTTACACATATTTGTTCTGAGTTTTATTTGTTGAGATTGTTTACAACAGTTGTTTTCAAGATTGAATCTACCTAAGAATCACTTGATATGTATGTGTGTATGTCTGTATGTGGTATGGGGGTGGGTGTGTCCATATGTGTACAATACAAATTCTTGAATACTGCTGATAGAAAATTTTATATAAAACATATATAAAAGGTCGGATAGAACTCTGGCATCTGAAAGCTGGGTGCAGTGGCTCACACCTATAATTTCAGCACTCTGGGAGTCCAAGGGGACCAGATCCACTTGAGGTCAGGGATTCAAGACCAGGCCGGCCAACCTGGTGAAGCCCCATCTCTACCAAAATAATACAAAAATTAGCTGAGTGTGGTGGCATGTGCCTGGAATCCCAGCTCCTCCAGAGGCTGAGGTGGGAGAATTGCTTGAACCTGGGAGGCAGAGGTTGCAGTGAGCCAAAATCCTTCCACACTGCACTCCAGCAGCCTGGGCAACAGAGTGAAACCCTGTTTTTTTTGTTGTTTGTTTTTAAAAAAAGAAGAAGAAGAAGAAGAAAAGAACCCTGGCATCTGAATCTTAGAAAGCCCAAATGTGTTATTAATGCAGAAATCCATATTTTAATTTATAAGAGGGTGTGTTCAACATACAGTTGTTTTAAATGTATCAATCTTTTTCTTTGTGATTTCTGCTTTTTATGTTAAGCTGAGTGTTCTGTGTTTCAAACAAGACAGTGAAGAACCGGAAAGCGTGTCCAGAGGCCAACATCCAGGATGTTGAGAGACCCAGAGAATGACATTAGAGGACTGATGGAGGAAAGGGAGGTGTTTAGCTTGAAGCTTAGACTTTCAGGAGGAACATGCTATTTACCCTCATGTATTTGAAAGACTGTCATATGGAAAAGAGAATTTAGCTATTCTATGTTGCCTCAGATCATATGAAGAGCAGTGTGCTGAAATTCAGGGCATCAAATCCATCTTCCACTGTGAGTTTTCCTTTGTAAAACACCTCTGATCATATCACTCCCCTATTTGGAAAACTTCTGTGGCTTTTATTGTCTTTAAAACATTCAGTGTCCTATGAGGTCCTTTGCAATCCAGGCCTCTTTGGGCAACTTCACCACACTATTCACCAAATGTGTCGCACAAATGAATGGTTTGATGTTTCTTAAAATTCAATAGGTTCACACTTTCCTCCTTTTCACACTGTAGAGTTTCACAGGCTATCTATGTACTGAAGCCTCCTTCCTTCTAGCCTGAGCCATATGTTAAGCTGTAGTCAAGGCAGAGGACTGGGAAGTCAGTTTGTCTCATCAGTCTCTCTCCAGAATGTCACCAGTTTGACCTAATACAAAAGATAAGTCATTAAAAAACTTGATAAAGTGTTTATATTTGATATATTTACCTATATTTTTATGTATTTAATATTTATTAGCTATACTGTAGGTACTGGGGCTATAGCGATAATACAATACGTATCCTCTCCTCTTAAGAACCTTAACATCTCAAAAAAAAAAAAAAAAAAAACAAGAAAATTCAATAGGAAAGATTAGTGAATATTTAAAAATTGAAGAGGTGATTACAACTCTATAAATCATATTTCAGCCATTATTGAAATTTGAATGAATTTATAGTACATTCAGGTATAAAACCATCTTTGGTAATACACTGTTTAGGAGGATAAATAAAAGGAAAAGAATTAAACTTGTTTGAGTTGTGTAGAATAACAGGATTGTGTTTGGAATCAAAATGCATAATTTTTGCCAAGATGATTAAGCGGAAGATGTTTATGAGTCCGTTGAAAGTTTGATTGGTGTTATACAGTATGTTAACTAAAACACACACTCAGTTTTACTTGCTCAGGAATCCTTGTAGTGTTCATTAAAGTACCTGCATGTTTTTGCATAACAAAAGAGAATGTGCATAGTTAACTGCTGAAGATCTTGGGATAATAAACATTTTATATATTTTAACATCTGTTATATGTATGTTTCATTCTGGCCATTAACGGACAGTTTTACCTTCCATAACTTTTTTTTCATATTGTTACGTAGAAATATGAAGTAGGAGTTCTAGTTTTTCTGTCAATCAATTACTCAAGTGTGTTGCATATTGCATTTAGAGTCAGTCCCTTCAGATATAAGTATGCTGTGCAAGAAAAGTTCTGAGTCAGTAAGAACTCCAGAATTGCGAAGGTCAGAAGCCCCTAATATTTTAATTCCATATCTCCACACTTCCTGAGCTAGCTAGTGAGCTGTCATGGAATGCCCATTAAGGAAAATGCATCCTGCCACATTACATACTGTGACTTAAATGTCCAGACCCAGGCCTGAACTTCTGTGACAGATTACGAATGTGTTTTTCTCTATGGAGCAGTAAGCCAGTTAAGTAATTTCTAAATAGTGAACTTGTTAACCAAATGTGGCTTGATGTTATCTCTAGTTGATCAAAAACCCTAGCTGCTTCTCCAGTTGATTAATGACCCTTTTATTCTTTCACTATAGAACATTCTGAGAGTTGATGCTAATTTTATTAGTTATGGCTGATTTCCTTTGGAAGTTCTAAAACAGTGCATAACCCTCTAGAATATGAACTCCTTGAAGGCACAGCCATCATACATTTCTTAGTATCGCCACCATTTGGCCAGTGTATTGCAGTAAGAGTTTTCGTAAATGTGCACTGACTCAAATTGAATTGAATTAACTTCATTTGCCATGGAAGATAAAAACTATTAAGAATTTCAGCACTCTTTACATTCTCAGTTCTGTGTAGGGGTTCAAGATTACAGAAACAGTGCATTTTATTATGCCAGTAAGTAAATAACTCTACAAAAAAACTGCCAACTCTTCTGCCTGGGCGACAGAGCAAGACTCTGTCTCAAAAAAAAAACAACAACAACAACAACAACAAAGAAAGAACGAAAGAAAAAGAAAACTGCTAGCTCTTATAGTTTCTTTGTTCAGCTACTTTTAGAAAATTAGTGTCACAGATAGCCACAGCAGCAAATTCTAGCCAGATAAAGCACATGTTACAATCAGTGATATCATTTATAACTAAAAGATATCTTTGGTTGGAATTTAGATGTTTTCCCCAAATTTAAAATTTTTCAAACCTTTACCATTTTTTACCATTTCAATTTGTTTGTTTCTACAGAATTCTGTAATCTTCCCGTAGCAGAAAGATCTTTTCATTACCAGGAAAGCCAGATACCATTCAAAAAACCAATGTAATGCAGAAAAGAGAATGTCAGAAATAGTTCTTATCAATAAACAATTCTCTTGTTACATCAATGATTCCTGGAATCAGGGTGAGATGCTTTAAATGTTTAGGGACCTGATATAATACCAGAAATAAGACAACAGGTCTTGGATAGCTCAAGACAAATTATACTTCTCAGAACCCTAAATTCCACAGATATGCCACATGGGTCACAGAAGGGACAAGCAGAGACCATGAAGTGAGTAATGGATGGGAGATGGACTATCTGTGTAAAATATTTTTACTATTACAGCTCTAGAACAGTAGCCTAAATATAATATGAAATTACATAGAAAGAACATAAGGATTCTGAGTAATCACAGTGCGAATATACAGAATGGAGGCTTAGCAGCAATATCCTGTTGCACAGTATCAACCAATACCATGATATGGCTGCCCCCTTACACACACACACCCCAAAACTAATGAGAACTGGAGCTGTATTAAAATAAATAAGGAATTTAAAGCAGTGGAGGTGAGCACTAGTCTGAACTGGTCAACCTCACTTAGCCAGAATAAGTCTTCAGAAAGTTGTACATGAAACTGTAATTCCCAGCTGTCTGTACCTTATTTGGTGTTCAACCCAATCTTTCTTCCAGTTGTGATAGTGTTGACATCTATCACAATGGTCTGAATTAAGTCTTCCTTACCATTTAAAAAAGTGTCAGAATATTATTTTCTTCAACACAACTACCAGCTCACTAAGCATCTCCAGAAATTGTTTATCTTGTGACGCTGAAACTCCGTGTCCATTAAACAATAACTCCCCATTTCTTTTTCCCCTTCTGCCTGAGCAACCACTCTTTCACTTTCTGTCTTTACAAATTTGACTACTCTATGTACTTCATACAAGTGCAATCATATAGCATTTATCCTTTCATGTCTGGCTTATTTCACTTAGCATAAATGTCTTTAAGGTTTATCCCTGTCATAGCATGTGTCAGAATTTCTTTTCTTTTTAGGGCTAATGACTATGCCTTTGTATGTATATGCCATATTTTGTTTATCCATTGATCCATCCATGGACACTTGGGTTGCTTCCTTCTTTTGTGAATAATGCTGCTATGAATATTTGTATGATGGGCATAGAAATGTCTGTTTAAGTTCCTACTTTCAGGGTTTATTTATTTATTTTTTTGGAAATACACTCAAAAGTAGAATTCTTGGGTCATTTGGTAATTCTATTTTTAATTTTTTGAGGAACTGCCATACCATTTACATTCCCACTCTCAATGCACAAGGGTTCCAATTTCTCCACATCCTCTGCAACACTGTTATTTTCTGGATTTTTCGGGATTGTACCCATCTTACTGAATGTGAAGTGGTATCTCTTTGTGGTTTTGATTTGCATTTTTTTAATGAGGAACTGTTTTTTTAAAAAGTTATGAACTTGTGGCCGGGCGCGGGGGCTCAAGCCTGTAATCCCAGCACTTTGGGAGGCCGAGACGGGCGAATCACGAGGTCAGGAGATCGAGACCATCCTGGCTAACATGCTGAAACCCCGTCTCTACTAAAAAAATACAAAAAACTAGC
>NW_012114600.1:3067013-3133132 GCF_000951035.1 Colobus angolensis palliatus | reverse complement strand
AAAAAATAAAATAAAATAAAATAAATAAATAAATAAATAAATAAATAAATAAAACCTTTATTTCTAAGTTAGTTGGGACTTTTCCTCCTAATAACCCTAAAAGCCTCCTGACTATGCTCTAAAGCAGCTCTGTCCAATGGAAATACATTGTGAACCACATGTGTAATGGTAACCAGCAGCCACATTAAAAAAGGAACATGTAACATTAATTTTAATAACATCCTTTATTTAACTCAGTATATTTAAAATACTATAATTTTACCTGTAATCAATATAAAATTGATGAGATATTTTACGTTATTTTTTCATACAAAATTGTTAGTGTGCATTTTATACTTACAGCACATCTCAATTCTACCTGTCCATATTTTAAGTGTTTAATAGCCACATGTAGCTAGTGACTACCACATCGGACAAGTCCAAGATCTTGATTCTAGTTGAATACTCACTAATCCTGTGACAAATTAGAAGACAAAAACAACCAATTATCGTATGTGATTTGCAGAAATCCTATGTCCATAGGCAGCTTGTGCATGGAGGTAATGTTTCCACCTCACCAACATTCACACATTGACCACGTGTATGCACACTCACACGTGGAAGGAAACCTCCTTCTGGATAGAGGTAGCAGCAGGGTCTCACTATTTTGTTATATTACTATAAGGTAATGGCATTGTTTTACACTATTCTACATTTTTAATTTAAAACTGAGAGTATTTCAGCTAAACTATATGTTTAAAAACATTGTTTAGCAAGTTTGGGAACCTAACCCCAAATTATTTGATCTCCCAGGAATCAATATGTAAACAAAGTCTAGAATCACAACATTTATGATTTGGTCAATTTCTGTGTGGAGGTGACCACTGAATATTTGATTTAGATCTCCAATAAGGGCGTTTGATTCCGCTCTAGTATTTCTTCTAGTGGGACCTTTATATAAAAAGAGAAATCTTTTTTTTTTCTCTCTCTCTTTTTCTTTTTGTTGGCAGCAGGTGAACCACCTTAGTAGTACTATTAAACTCTTTGATCATCTAAGTGATTTTTTAAGTTAAGACACTACACTACAAAGTAAATAAAGCAACATGGGTGTCAAATCAGACATTGTCACATGAGAGGTAAGATCCTCTGAGATCTTTGTCAGCTTTAATAACCATGGTGTTTCATAAGCTGAGAGTTGTCTTCAGGGCCCAACCATCACTGAAAAAGCCCACGATGGTGTTTCTCAGGCTGGCATATCTCTGTGCACAGCCTCCACACTCAAGAGCTAAAGAGCCTTTAAATGATTAAGAAGGAACTGCTTATCAATTTAAGCTTAAATGTTGACTATTTAGATAGCAGGGCAATTGTTCATGAATTAATGATGCAGTGTAGTTCATTTACATTTAATGGACAGTATTGACTGTCTTTCCAAGCTTCCTATAGAATTCAACAATTTACTGCTCAAAATTTTGAATACCCTTTCTTGTCCATTGGAAATTTTTCCCTTCCTCTAGGGAGTAGATACCTGGAGACCAAATCCATGCCTGCTACTAGCCGTCAGTATCCCAAACACCCAACTCCACAGCAGGACTTAGTGACACTTGCTAATTCATTGACTGATGAAGAAAACTTTATTCTTGTCACCTTGGGCACATAGGTTTTATCTGTGCTGCCAAAAATAAATTTAATTAAGATAATAAGATTTATTAATAATGTGTGAGTGCCTACCAGTCATCAACTCTGTGCTAGAGGCATCACACTTATTAATCAATTTATCACATATTTCAGGCACATGTAGATGGAACAGCCACTTTTTCTGTTACGTGTATGTAAACCAAGTCCCAGAGAAGACACATCTTGACTGCATCTCTTATCAGCTCTAGTACACTGGCTGTATTTAACCTCTCTGGTTTCCAGTTTCCCATATCTATAAAATGGGAGTAATAAAACTAAGTGTTGCTATAATAAATAAATTGCATAGTTTTATTTTAATAGCCTTCCTTCTTTTCTTCACTTTGCAAGAATGGAATAAGTTTGTGTAGAGCATTTCACTTCTTACTAGAAGGTGGAAAAAATATCTTCTTACTTAGAATAACAAAGCCAGTCTTTGGGTTATGCCAAATTGCTCTGTATCAGACAAAGAACTGGACCAAAGGAAAAGAAAATAAAGTGGGCTTATTTAAGCCTACCTTTGAATATTTTATAATAATATGACCACTGACAAAATTGTTCTAGATCTTTGTTGTAATCTAAGTTAAAAGTTATAATCCTGGCATAATTAATATCTAAATTCTCAAGCACTGTGAGAGTTCTATGAATTCTAGAATTTCATAGAATTAGGGGAAGTATGGAATTAATTATAGAATTTTCATAAGTCTATGAAATTTTTTAGGCAGAGCCAGCTTCCAGCTAGGAGATTATAAAAACAAATTAAACAAACTACTGTTACTACACACACACACACACACACACACACACACACACACACCCCTAGAGAAATGCTCGACTAGAAATAAAATGTCCTAAATTGAATATCAGCATTTCCCAGCATTTTCATAGGAAGTATAATTCTGTGTGTGTGTGGGTGTGTGTGTGTGCATGCACAGTTTTAATTAATACTAGAGGATTGAAAGTATCCATAACTTTAAGATCTCTTTTACTTTAAAATAACATATAAAGCTATACCAATTCTGTTGCAACTGACATTAAGAGATTTAAAGTGTCTTTGTACATTGACAGTTTCTTAACACATTACATATTTTTATTACAGTTTGATAAGATGTAAATGATTACTGAAGAGTGTTCCTTAATATTTCAAAACTGTTGGCAATTGTGTTGTCAATACCACCAGACAATTTACACATCTCTCACCAATTTGAGACTGCATTGTTCTTACTGGAAGTGCCTTTGATCAACAACTCCAAGTTTCTTGCTTCAGTGTGCATGGAGTAAGTGTACTGCATGGAGTAAGTGTACTGCATGGAGTAGTGTCATTTATTTGGTAAGAGCTTTTTAAACACAAACAATATGCCAGGCCCTGGGCATAAAATATGGTGGGTGAAACTGGGACTGCCCTTTTGGAGCCTGGAATCTTGTGAGAGAAGTAGACATTAATTAATGAATCATAGAAATAAATACATATTGATATGGTTTGGCTGTGTCCCCACCCAAATCTCATCATGCATTGTAGCTCCCATAAGCCCCACTTATTGTGGGAGGAACACGGTGGGCAGAAATTGAATCATAGGGGCAATTCCCTCATGCTGTTCTCATGATAGTGAGTGAGTTCTCACAAGATCTGATAGTTTTATAAGGGGCTTTTCCCCTTTTGCTTGGCACTTCTTCCTGCCGCTATGTGAAGAAGGATGTGCTTGCTTCCCCTTCCTTCATGATTGTAAGTTTCCTGAGGAAACTTAGAGCCCTGTGGAACTCTGAATCAATTAAACCTCTTTCTTTTAAATTAAATTACCCAGTCTTGGACAGTTCTGGATAACAGCATGAGAACAGACTAATACACATATGTTCAAGTTGTGGTGATTTGTATTATGGAGAAGTAAAGAGAGATAGAAAAACACTGAAAAGGGGAGAGACATGGCATGATCTGGGGAGCATGGTTAGAGTTTACCTCTCTGACCGATCAACCCTGTGAAGAGGGTGATGAAAGGAAAGAATTGGGCTTTAAATTGTTATGAACTTGAGTTTCAAATCTGTCTGCTGTATCCTAAGGGCAGTTGCTAAACCTCTCTGAAACCTCTGTTTTCTCATTTACAAAATGAATTATTTTATTTACCTCAATAGAATTTTGGAGACTTTAAAATAGATTTCCTGGTGGCTTGCACATAGTGTGCATTTAGTAAACAATAATGTTCTTTCTTGGACTTCTCTTTTGATGACAAACTTTTGCTTAGTGCCTGATAAGATTGTATTCTTCTTCTTAAGAATGATTTCAAATGCTATCATGACAAAGGCTGTCGAGACAAGTAATTATGACATAATATTGTATCTGCTGTGGAAATACTTACAGTCAATGTAGGACTTTTTATTTCAGGTCAAGTATTTGGTAATATAATTAAGGGAAGGGATTCATTGACTTTAGGAAGATAACATTCATCCTGCATATCATTAGATTGGCTGAGCAAAGCTATGTGACTGTATGGAAAAGCTACCTTATCAAGAATTAGGAGTACATGATTGTCACTGAGGCTCTTGAAAAGGCCTGGTGCAGCTCTGGGCCTCAGGTGAATCCCAAGTCTTTTTTAATCACCTTGGAAAGCTATAAAGAACGTGGTTGGTGCATATTTCCCCTGGATGATTCTTATTCTTTCAGAGATTTTTAGCTTAAGAGTCACCTCTTCTGAGACACCTGGCATGATTACTTAAGGTTTGGCTTATGGGGCACTGAGCTTCAGAAAGGAGGTTCCTCCCATTAAGAGAACCTTGCAACTCTTAACGCCTGGGCATAGGACAGAATCCTTCACCACATGATGCTCTCTACGAGGAGTGAAATAGTGGCCACCATGCTCCTCAACTCTTGGCACAGTGACATTTGAAAAGTACTGTTTCATGAGTATCTGATTCATGATCTAAGAAAAAAATTCAGTTATATGCTCAATACTGTAAAAGTCTTCTGAAAAGGTATATAGAATGGCCTTTCACTATGAGATTATAATTTATAAGGAGAGCAAGCCAAAACACAAACAGAAAAATCAGAGAATGTAAGGAGGGCATTATAACATGAGGTACACTCTGTATGTAAATCTTCATAGGCTCCAGAGATTGTCATGGAAAATTTGGGACTTTGAAGACTGGAAGAGAATTCACTAAGGAGAAAAGCAGACATGGCATATTGGGACCACTGTAGGTGGGATATGGAACATTATGGTGATAGGCTTGAGAAGAGCAACAGAGCCCATGATGATTGACAGTGGAAACTATCACTGGATATGTGGCCTGAAGTCAGATTATGGAAACACTTGAAAATTCAGAGGAATGTAGAAATGTGGAGTCAGAAATATGGAGGCATCAGTGACTTTTAGCATGAAACTAACATGCTTAGAATAAAATATTTAGGTTAGATTACAACAGGTAAGTCTAAACAGAGTAAGTCTCTGAGTAAAATCATTTAAAAATAATACTTTATATGAAAATAGCATTTTGTAATTCACTCTCATTGCTTTTTTGTCATTGATCATCATAGCAGTTCCATCAGGTAAGATGATACTTGTATCTGTTTTACAAAGGAAGAAGTACATGCTCAGAGAGGTTAAGTTGTATGTTCAGGGTCATCTGGTTAATTAATGGCAGAGCCAGAATTATCAGAAAAACATCCTGAATTTCAATTGTCTATCATTAAAGTTAAAATGTGTCTAATGGTAGTAACTATGTCGTCCTGATTTTCATGTATATTGTCTAAAAACATAATCTTAGTAAAAACATGTAGAGATTTTTGTTAGTGAAGCGTTTCACTTTTTTGTTAAAAATATATGCCTGTTTGTAAATCTGCACAATAACAGTGAAGAGAATCAAGCAGATTTTGCTGGATTAACCCAACTTTATAATAGGTATCATAATGCTAAAACAGTAGAATATGTTAATCATCTTATGTATCAGCAATCAGTGACAATTCTTGCCACTAAAACTACGTACACTATAATCTAAAGGGGGAAATGTTTGAACTATAAGAAATAAAACCAGAAATATGGATTTGTTGCAAAGATGGGTTTTTTCTGTAGAGGAGACATGATGTACCTTCCATAAGTAGAACCAATTTAGGATGTGGCAAGCACCATGTTTAACTTTTAATTTTGTGAGTGCAGCTATTTGATTCATACTTTTGGCCACATAATAATACATTTGATAATTTATTGCAGAATGTTTTGAGGGAAAGCTGTATAGTACTGTGCATAAAGGGACAGATTCTAAAGTCAGCTTTGCTGAGGTATAAATCCTAGTCCCAGCGTTTACTCACCATGTGATCTTATGCATGTTTGTAAGCCTTATTGTCTTCATCTGTAAAATGAAGAGAATAGTAATTCAGTAAATTTTATCTGTGATTGTTTTTAAAATAGGAAAATAAAAAAGAAGTGAATTGATGGTAACGAGTAAAAAGGTTCTCATGCCAGCAAAACCACCATTACACATGTGTTTCATACTTAGACACATACATATATATATTTTCTATTTGCCATGAACTACTAATTTGTATTCTAGAACATGTCTATCCCATTCAATTTTCCAACCCTTTACTGTGGAAGTGTCAGCATTAGAATTGCAGGAAAATGGAAAGCAAGCTTTTATGACATTTTACTGATTTTTAGTGATCCGTGGTGATTAATGAAGTTTTATGGGAAATCAGAAACAAATAGTTCCTGGATTCCTGGTTTTATGTTTTAAAGAAATCCATTAGGCATTGGAAAAGTGCCTGAAGGTTGCATTTAAAGGCTTTAAAAAGAATGGGGGTTTTTTTTGAAAGCTATATATGTAAAACATGGTATCAGTCATAGAGCAAGCACTTTATAAATGATTAAGTCTAGATTGTTCTTCCTTTCCCTTTTCTCCATTCAAGCTACACTCTACTTCTTTTACAGTTATTCATTCAAACTGATGTGAGTAAACATCAATCAGATCTGCTGTCAGCTACAGCAATTCCTAAAAAGTAATAATAGTAATTGAAGCTGCTGACGGGAGCAGTATTATAAAGTTAAACGTGTAAGAAATAAGACTGATCTTTTAAAACAGTGTTTGAAACTCAATGTCTTCGGTATCTTTTATCCTCTTTTGTGTGTAATATTCCTTTGCAGTTGCGGAAGCTTATAGAAGGTACTGTCTTAGTCCATTTGTGCTGTCATAACAAAATACCTGAGGCTAGGCAATTAATGAGAACAAAAATATTTCCTTACACTTAGAGAGGCTGGGACGTTCAAGATCAAGGCACTCATAGTGTTGGTGTCCAGTGAGGGCTGCTGTCTGCTTCCAAGATGGCACGTTGTTGCTGTATCTTCCAGAGACCATGAAGGCTGTATCCTCTTGTAGTAGAAGGAGCAGAAGAACTGGCCCTTTTATAAGGGATTTATTTTATAATCCATTCATGAGGGCTATAGCTTCATGATTTAATCACCACCTAAAAGTGAGGTGATTAATAGTATGACATTGTTGACTAAGTTTCAACAAATTAATTTGGGGGACACATTCAGGTTCTAGCAATACCTGGTGACAGTGGTCAGGTAAGAATGTCACAGAGCTGCTTTGTGAGGAGAAAGAGATCCCAGGAGATGAACAGGTGATCCTGCTTCCAGTGACCCACGCCCTTCATCCTTCAGGGACGTCTTTCCAATAGACTGACAGTCGGACTCCATATTTGCAAACGACTAAGTCATATAGCTGTGAGAGGAAAATAAATAAACGATGTACCTTCTGATAGAGATGAGGATGACCAACCTTGAAAGAGCTCGTTGGGGTTTATTGTGACAGCATGCAATCCATTCTCAAACCACACATTTTCGCATTAAAATGCATATCATAGTCTGTAGTTCAAAGTACCTCGGCATTAATTGAATTAAGGCATGTAGATATTTGGGGAAAAATGTATAAATCAAGTACTGATGAAGAAAAATGTAGCCTAACAGTGTTACTTTCCATTGCAAACCGTAGAACAGAGGGAGAGCCGTGAATGATTAAGAACCACTGACCTACATGGGGAAATGCTGACTGAATGTTTAAAGTAGAAGGAAAAGCACTATTTATTTCTGATTTTAAGGGACCTTACAGGCTTTACATTAGAGGTAAAGCTTTCAGAATCTTGTTTTAGAATATGTTATAAGAAGTATTTTTAAAGGTTCATTAAAGGTTTAAAAACAGACCTTGACCCTCTTGGCAATTGATTAATTATTTGAGAACTTTAACACAATGTCCTGCTTTAAATTAAGATAATGTGGGTAAAGATAAAGAAAAAATGAGCATAATTTGGTGGATCTGAAATGGATTAAAGATTATACCTAAAAATGTTAATAAATAAATCTATGTCTGTCTATAAAGTGATTTCTAAAGGTTTGCAGGATTTTTTATTTTTAGACTTATCCTGTTTAACTTTTTGTTTTAAATAAATGACATAAATTTGTATCCTGGTCAGATTTACAAATGAAACAAAGCTGGAGGGTATAGGTAATACACTGCATTATGAAATTCTAGGCCAAATCTTTTACACACACATACACACATATACACAGACACACGAAAAAGATGGTGGAAAATAGGCCTAAAAGTAACATGTGTAAAACATTTTCAAAAGTAGTGCATGTACATATAAATTTGCTATTACAATGGAAAATTAAGGAATCCAAGGAGTAAAAAAAAAAAAATTAGAAATGAGAAGTGTAAACATCCATGAGTATAGAGGAAATTAAAGGAATAATTTCAGAAGTATTTTCAAAGTTTGATGCAAATATATTTATACACACACATATTCAAAAACCAGCATCATACTTAGTTGTGAAATATTAGAATTATCTGTGTATTTTCTTTAAAGTTAGGAGCAAGATAATAATGTTTTATCATTAGAGTTTCTGGCAGACAACAGAAACCAATCTAGCTAGTTTAAGTAGAAAGGACCATGTGGCAAAATTGATTTTGAAATTGTTGGAAAAGTTGGTGGAGCAAGCTCTGGGCATAGCTTCCAGGTATGTCTCGTAGAACACCTGCCAAGAGAGCTGCTGCATCAGCTGTGATTGTGAAACTATGGAATTTTGCAGCCACTGCCCAACTATTGGCTCTATGATCACACCATCTCAGGGAAGACCTATAGTAACAAAATGACTGCCCTACCCACTGCTTCTCAACACCTACAAAACTAGGCATTAAACACTGGGTATCTATGCTGTGCTTAGGAAAACTGCAGAAACTCTCTGACTGTGTTCTTGGTTTGCCTAATCAATAGAACAGAAGCACAGCCCAATCTGCTTCATTTCTGCCCTCCAAATTTCCTGTGTAAACATCTGCTTGCTAGCTTGCAGGTAGAATCCAAGCTCAAAGAAATCCTGGGAAACGTAGTTTTTCTTTTTCCAGCTTCCAGCAGACTAAAGTCATACTAAAAGAGAAATGACATGGCCCTGATTGCAATGATCTACAACATCCATCTTATTATATCCCCTACACCTGACATTTGTCTGAAGTAGTAGCCAATGGAATTAAATAAGAGATGTAAAGCAGGAAGCAAGATCATCATCCTTGCTGTTAACATGATCCTATACTCAGAAAACCAAGAGAATCAGCACAAATACTATTAGAAAAATTATGTTTCAGAAAGATAATGGTTATAACATTAATATACTATACAGAAATCAAATAGCTTTTCTATAATCAGTAACTAATCAGAAAACACAATGAAAGATGTTATCACATTTATAAGCAATCCAAAAAGATACAATAGCTGGCATAAAGTTAAAAAATATGTAGATTTTATTGTGAAGAAGCTCTTAAAAATTCTGCTGAGGTATATAAAAAATATAAAGTACTTAAAGTACTTTGCTTTGGAGGATTCAATATCAATATTTTTAATTTTCCCTAAATTACTCATATATGATTTTTATATATAATATATCTAATATACATATATTAATATATCCAAATCAAGAAGACTTTTCTGAACCTGACAATTCTACATTTAAAGTGAAGAAATACATATGCAGAGTTAGCTATGGAAAGTCTGCAATGCACTGCCAGATATTAAAATATTGTAATGAAGCCATAGCTAAAATAGTTTTTGCATTAAAAAGAAATAGAAATTCACTGGATTAGGATAGAGATTTAGAACATAACTACATATAGAAATAATATAAGATGAAGGTGGTATTTTACATCAGTCAGGGAAAGGTAAATTATTCAGTAACCTTTGAGACACTGGCTAGGTGTTTGGGAAAAAAAAAAATGTTGGATCACAAGCTAACTCCTTACACACCAAAGGAATAAAGATGACGTAAATGAAGCAAATGCATGAAGGTAAAAAGCGAGTAAAGACTATGAAGATAAAGTTGATTCATATAAATGGCTAATACATTTCCCAAGAAAGGCTCAACCTCATTTATAATTAAAGGAAAACCAATCCAAACAAGGAAGTACTACTTCTTACCTATCAAATGTAAAGGCCACAGGCTTGTGTTTATAAACACTGTGATTTAGCTGTGCTTTCTACTTTTCCTGAGAAAGTTTGCCAGCATTACCACAGTTCAGTTCTCAGTAACATCTGTGGTGCCTGCCTGCTCTTTTCAGCCAGTCTCCAGCTACAGAGGCCCTTTCCTCTTAAAAATACATGAGGCTTGGGGAAGAAACAGCCGAGTCTCCCATTCCAAACCATTTAACTACTTAGCTATGCACATCAAGAATTTATTTACTGAAAGGATATCTAGTAGTTGCCTTTACAAGAAGGAGATGGAACTGGAGGTTGTGGAGGAGGATAGATCATTGATTTAGTATTATAAACATATATATGCTTATAGGGCATGTTTGAATTTCTGACCATGTGACCATATTTTACATTGTACGCATATTTTTAGTTTGCATCAATTTATGGGATACAAGTTCAGTCCTGCTACATGCATAGTGCAGTGGCCAAGTCAGGGCTTCCAGGGTACTCATCACCTGAATAATGTACATTGCATCTATTAAGTAATTTCTCACGATCCACCCACCTCCCATCTCTTACCCTTCCAAGTCTCCATTGTCTGTCATTCCACTCTCTGTGTCCAAGTGTACATGTTTTTTTTAGATAGGATTTTACTCTGTTACTCAGGCTGGAGTGCAGTGGCATGATCACAGCTCACTGCACTCTGGACCTATTGGGCTCAAGCGATCCTCTTACCTCAACCTCCCAAGTGACTGGGACTACAGGTGCACACCACCATGCCCAGCTAATTAGAAGATAAAAATTTTTTGGTAGAGTCAGGGTCTCACCATGTTGCCTAGGCTGGTCATGAACTCCTGGGCTCAAGCAGTGCTCCCACCTCAGCCTCCCAAATTGCTGAGATTACAGACATGAGCCACCATGCGCAGCCCAAGTGTGCAGCGCCCAGCCTGAGTGGACACATTGTTTAGCTCCCACTTATGGGTAAGGACCTGTGGTATTTCCCTGTGTCTAACTTAGTTCACTTAAGCTAGTGACCTCCAGGGCTGGGCGCAGTGGCTCACGCCTATAATCCCAGCACTTTGGGAGGCCGAGGTGGGCGGATCATGAGGTCAGGAGATCAAGACCATCCTGGTTAACACAGTGAAACCCTGTCTCTACTAAAAATACAAAAAATTAGCCAGGCGTGGTGGCAGGCACCTGTAGTCCCAGCTACTCGGGAGGCTGAGGCAGGAAAATGGCCTGAACCCAGGAGGCAGAGCTTGCAGTGAGCCGAGACTGTGCCACTGCACTCCAGCCTGGGTGACAGAGCAAGACTCCATCTCAAAAAAATAAAAAATGAGAAATAAAAGATAATTACCTCCAGTTCCATTCACTTTGCTGTAAAAGACATGATTTCATTCTTTTTTATGGCTGAATAGTATTCCGCTGTGTATATATGCTGCATTCTCTTTACTCATCCATTGAAGGACTATTAAGTAGATTCTGTATCTTTGTTATTGTGAATAGTGCTTCATTAAACATGGGAGTGTAGGGTTGGTGTTAGTCTTGCTCTGCTCTGAGGTGGTCAGCTTGGCCTGTGACTGTGTTTGGGTCTGTAAACCAACTAGAACATGTTAGGAGAAACAACCATGGCATGAGAGAATTTGCAGCCACACCAGATGACAAAGGATCCAAGCATCTGATTGGCTTATATAGCTGGGGAAGGAATAACGGATAGAAATTATAGCAGCATTTGTGGATATCGAATCTAGAAGAGTCAGTAAACATATTGGCCATGGGCTCAGAGAATACGTTAAAGGAAACAGTTTTGATAGATGAAGCAGGAGGACGCTAAGCAGTGAGGCACTCCAACAGAGGCTGACATGGCAAGTGAGTTGTCTCATCATGAAAACTGTTCAGAACTGAGCGTATTGTCAGATCAAATAAGGGATAGAGATCAGACTCTGGAATTCTTAGAGGCTACCATATTCTTACTTGTACTTCATAGGAGTTCCCAAATATTTTAGAAGAAAAAAAAATAGTTCCGTATAATAAAACAAACTTAAAGTATATTGTAAAACTACAAGTCAGCTATCTAGCTTCTCAGGAACAATTCCAGTGTGCTGGCTATTGAAAGCAGAGCTACAGAAAGTCATTTGTCATGTCTAAAGGCCATAGGAACACTTTTATTACCTTTTCGATTTAGCTTTGCTCTCTACTTTTTTCTAAAGTTAGCCAGCTTTTACTACATCTCTGCTTCCAGGAAAATCTAGGGAATCAGCCCTCCCTCTTTCCAGCCAGCTTCCAGCTGATGGATTCTGGGCAACTGCTTAAAGAGAGCAAAAGTAGACATGACCTTGGGAGAAGGTGGTAAAGCAACCTTGGTCTGACCTCTCCTTCCTCACAGACCACCAAGTCCTGAAAGTGAATGTTTAATACCCCTGGCAAGATTGCTGGCCTCTGTTCCAAACAATTACTGAACTAATCTAAATTACAGAAACATAGACCATTTATCAAGGTCAGCCTGCAACGATTTGCATATGTAGGCAAAGCGTTTCCAGTACAAAGGGTGAACTAAGGAGAGGTAAAACAGAAATGAGTTGCTGATTAGTCAAAAAAAAAAAAGATTCATTAAATATCTAACAGTGGGCAAGTTTGCAGGTTTGGTTACCTAAATTATTGTCTTATTATTATGAGACAAAAAGGCTTATTTTTCTTCTTTAGTAATCAGTTTTTAAAAAGACTACCTTGCAAATGTAGATTGAGACATTTGACCTCAAAGGTTTTTAACATTCTTCCTGATAAATGAGAAGAAAAGGAAAAAGAGACTGGTTTTTGTTTTTGTTTTTGTGTTTTGAGACGAAGTCTCACTCTGTTGCCCAGGCTGGAATGCAGTGGCACAATCTCTGCTCACTGCAACCTCTGCCCCCCACCTCCTTCCCCTGCTTCAAGCGATTCTCATAGTTCAGGTATCTCAGCCTCCCAACTAGCTGGGTTTACAGATGCTCACCACCATGCCCAGCTTTTTTTTTTTTTGTATTTTTAGTACAAATGGGGTTTCGCCATGTTGGCCAGACTGGTTTCAAACTCCTGACCTCAAGTGATCCACCAGCCTTGGCCTCCCAAAGTGCTGGGATTACAGGCATTAGCCACCACGCCCGGCCGGAAAAGAGACTTTGCCTGGGGGAAGTGGTGATGAGAATATTTCCAACCCAGGGAACAGATCCAGCTCTCCCTTTCGGTTGTTATTTCCTATGGGAATAAGCAAATTCCCTAAAACTTATTGGTTGTCTGTTGATGCCCCTAAAGGGACTTGCTTCCAGTTCTCCACACTCACCTGAAAAATTTACATCAAAAGTTAAAATCAAATGATCACCACAAAAAGAGAAATACTGTATGATTCCACTTTTATGAGGTACCTAGTCAAATTCATAGAGACAAAAAGTGAAATGGTGGTTGCCAGGAGCCTGGGGGACAGGGAACACAGGGACTTGTTTAATGGGTATGAAGTTTAAGTTTGAGACAACTAAAAAAGTTGTAGAGATAGATAGTAATCAGGTTGAACAACATTTAAATGTCCTCAACACCGTTAAAGTATACAGTTAAAAATAATTAAGATGGTAAATTTTGTGTTATGTGTATTTTATCACTGTTTAACGAATGTTAAAATCATCAATTATATTCACAGACGAAGGAATATCACAGTGACTGAACATTAAAAATCCAGTTTTACATCCTCAATGTCAGAATCTCCACTGGAATATTCCAAGTCTGGGGAGCTTGGGAACGAGCTGGTCATCTTTGACTGTGTTTGCTGGCACTGAAGTGGACCGTGATATTGGGTTTGTGGTTTGCTCATGTCAAGGAGCTGGAAGCCAGAAGCTGGTGTAGATCAGACAGGTGGGGGCAGCTCATAATGGTAGGTTGCCCGGCTTGTTCAGTGCTGAGCACAAAGATGATGGGTAGTAAATATCAAAGCTGGTCTTAAATTGTTGAGAAATAAGTAGAGAGAGCAGGCTTGCGTTGAAAACCACAACTACGATGTCAGGGAAATGTAGGTAACCTATTAACATCACCTGAGAACTGTAAGGTATGATGAAAAGCAAACATCTGCTGCTTTACATAGTTTTGATAATAGAGTCATCATATGTTTTTACCTCCCTAGAAGAGAGCCAACTAGGAGTATGGTTTTCACCAAGTAAAGACTGAACAGACACCCAGGGCTAGCTTCATAGGTATGCCACTTGTGCAGTTACACTGCTCCCCATGCTCTGAAGAACTTTGTACTTGATTTAATGACAGTTATTGCCTTCTTCATATTTTTAATGCTTTTTGAACAAGGGGCTCCATGTTTTCCTTTCTGCTGGGACTCTCAAATCATGTACCTGATCCTGTTGGCACCAATAAGAATATGAAACTACTGTCCAGGTTGAAATATCATGGTCATGCAAGGAGGTGATGCACAAGCCTAATTTGGGCAGATATGAAGTGCTAAAGAAAGGACCTGGGGTTGGTATAGATATTATTTGGGAATCTGGGTGGAGATATTTGGGAATGTTGGTGGAGTTGAAGAAAAAACATGGACAGAGAAATATGTAGTATTACATAAATTTGTGACTCTAAGCTTGCCTGTCAGTAAACTGTTGGGGACAGAATCCTGTGTGCAGTCAGCATCATTGTTCAGTCACATAGTTACATGTCTGCAATGCTCCTCTCCTTTCCTACTCATGCTGTCATTGCTACATAGAGGAGATCCTGGATAGGAAAAGGCCAAGGTTCTGTCTCCTGTTGTGCCCAGTGAGTAGGATTGCAGGGTCTCTTATGCCTTCTATTGGGATATCTGACTGTTTGCATTGCTTCTCCCTTGCTATCATCTTTCATCTTTATCCCCTCAACAGAGTGGGCCTACTGAGAGAAGGTGCATTAAACCAGTCGTCAGGAATCACATCAGGGATTTCAACTAACTGGGGACTGGGAAGAGGAAGGAGATTTCCAAGCTACAGGCTGGGTTGGACTTGGGGGCTGGTGTGGAGGAGCAGAGAATGGCCCAAAAGAGAGGGAGTAGGGCTCCTTTGGTGCAATAAAATGGTGGAAAGGGGGTTCCATCCATGCCAGTGGGACTCATTGTCAGAATGACTGTTGTACAGACAAAGTCATCAGAGCTGAGTTGTCTGGAGGGAATATTGAGGATATTGTGTTGGCTCTGAATTTCTGATTATTTCACCAGCTCCCATTTCGTCAGGGCATATTCCCCTCAGTTCCTTTATCATGTGGAATAGCAGCACCTTGATTTCAGTCGGACACAGATTCAATTTCTAGAATTGTCACTGTATAGATGGGGGAGACCTTAGGTAAGTTACTTTACCTCTCTGAGATGTGTGCATATTTTCTCGTTTTATAAAACAGATAAAACACTTCTTCATAGTATTATTGCGATGATTAAATATGTCAAATGTGGAGCACAAAATAGATCCCAAATGATTTGGATCTATTATTAATATAATCAGCATCATAACTGTTATTCAAACAGGGAAGAGCTAAAGATATACCAAACAGACTAGTACAAAAATCCGTGGAGATTAAGTTGAAAAGAAAGCCAACTGCTCTTCATTTACATAGTCAACATATCATTGTTATTTATTTATTTATTTCCTGGTTCTTATTGTTATTTTGTGTGTACAGATGTAATTAATTCTACATTTTAAAATTGAAAATATATATCTGAATAGTGAACCCTGGAGCTGTTAGATTATCTTTCAGGGTTCTGTAAATAGGATTATAATTAGGGACAGTGTAATCTCATCCTTCACAAAGGCTGCTTATTTTACTTTGATAGAAACAGAATCTTCTGGACTTGCAAGAAATCTTACATATCATCTACTAAAATTTCCTCTTTTAACAAATGAAGAAATTGTAATCTGTTAAACTATGTCTTTTAAAGTATTGAATTATTTCCCCCTGAAGTTTTATCAGTTTGAAACAAATAAAATCATTTTATTTGTTTAATTTGGTTACCTTTAAGTAAGTTAATTTAAATCATTTCAATCTAAGTCTTAACTGGGAAACAAAACTTCTATTATTGTATCCCCTGCTTTCCTTTTTATTAAGCTCTTGAAATGATTATTTTGAACAGAATGTGTGGTACCATACTTAATTTATAAATTCTGTGTTGCTTTCCACATGCAGTGTTCTACAAAGGTGGATTGAATTAATTTACCTATACAACTTTCTGTTAGGCAGGGACCTAGACCCAACATGGCCGTACCACCTGACATGCGAGCCCCTTGTCAGGACTTTACCCACCGGGACTTCCTGCTAGGACTTTTCAGTGCGCGAAAAGCACCCTGAGCCCACCAAAAATCCCTGCTCTGCGCAAACTCCTGGACACGTCATTCCTCAGAAATCGAAATCTAACTCAGGAAACCGAAACCTACAAACCCCCGCCTACCTCGCCCTATAAAAGGCCCTTGATACCTGCCCCAGGCGCGACTTCCTCGGCCCTCCTCCTAGGGGACTGGTGAACCTCGCCCACGAGCCCAATAAAGGCTACCTCTGTTCTCATCTGCCTCATGTCTTCTTGCTCTGTTCCCCATTACATTACACTTTCTGTTCCTGCATAATGATGCTTTTTCTGTGTGAGTTGTTCATAAATCAGATAAATGTGGTTCTTTCATCCTGCTTCAAATTATACAATGTGGTTGCTCATAATCTCCTCCTCAAAAATACACAGGAAACATGCAGTACACACAATACTCAACGAAGAGTCTTTCTCTCTCTCTCTTGTTCTTGCTCTCATTCTCACCCTCTTTTTCCTTTTCCCAATAGGAAAAGTACTCAATGGGTCCATTTGTCTTTTAGACTCTTGCACATAATGTGCAATCCCATGGTATAAGCAGCAGGACATGCTTTGTTCCTTGTTCCCCATACTGTGTCACTTCAGCATATGTTGCCAAGTTGTACCTCGTTGTGTCAAATGTGGCCTGACCAATTCCCTTCAGAACACAATTTGAGTCAGCAGAGTGATTTCAGAGTTGAGTGCTTCCTCTGAATGTGGATTTTAACTGATGAATTTTCCAACACAGGGGAAAAGATGCCATAGGCCAAAATATCAGTAAAATCTTCCGCTCACTGAAGTGGCATAATGGTTGTCTCTTTGCAAGTGGTTGTATGAAGTAAGCATATTATTGAAAATAATGCTTTTCTGAGAGATGCCTGATGAGAAAAGATAATTTTTCTAGGCCATGAATTAGTTTTAACCACTTTTTTTCCTGATAAGGACATTTACTTTTTATTTGTTTAGACAACTAAATAGAATTAATTTGTAAATCTTCTCCCCCATAATTTCTATTATATCTGTATTTATACACACACACACATGTGGAGCAAATTAGTTAAAAGCATTCTTTTTCCCATTGTCTAATCTTCCACTGAAATCAATCCTACCTATACTGTAACCTTTTATTCCATGGTGAATAGTTTTCTAGATTAAAAGTTCGGAGTTTTTCCCACAGGTAACAGATTCTGGAAGGACTTCAAAGGCCATGCATTTTTAACCTCTACTTAGGATACATAGATGTAGAAATAAATATGAGTGCCAGAAAATTCACAGACTGTGCTAGAATCATACAAATCTCAGGTATGTTCCCAAGAATACTCTAGTGTTGAAGGGTACTTAAGCTTTCAGTATTCACAGAGGACAAAGGCATAGATTGTAAAGTTTGATGGAGTGTGCATCTTCAAACTTTCAGAGATGTATGTTTAATTCTTTTCTGTGAAAGTTAACAGCTAATAGACCCATTTAACTCATTCTCCAGGGCTTCTGTTACACAATGATTTTCTATTGTTTAAGCAAACAATACATCAGTTTCTTTATAATAGCCACACGTTGAAAGAAAGCCACCCATTCAGTAAAATAGGAATGAGGTAGTTATTTTAACAGCTATGAAAACTTGAATCAAGTTGTCTGGGTACTTTAACTGAATTGATAATGGAGGAAATTAGGCAGTGCAAGCTGCTCTTTTCTGAGTGCCTGTACTGTCCCTCCATTATTAATCACAACATGGCCATTGACATTCCTGTCAGATCCACTTCAGAGTGCTGATTGCTTGTCTGTGTCACTCCATGTGAGAATACATTCTGGAACCTGCATTTTATGTTCCCAGAGAAGTGCTGAGCATTCTTTTGGAAGTAGCATCCTTCTTTCCCTGAGGGCTTAATCTGTCAACTTTTCCCAATTTAGGAAAGTGCAGCTGCCTTATGGAATAGAAAGTCATTCACTCATCCACTCACTTACTCATTCCTTTGACAATTTTTTACACATTTGCTATGTTCCAAACACTGTACCAGGTACTTGAAACATAAAAGATGACTAAGGCCTAGTCCTTGCCTTCAAGTTACTCACAATCTAGCAGAAGAGAAAGACAAAAAATCAGCCAGTTTGCCATATGCAAAGTATACCTGATGTAGCCAGGAAAGGCAAAGATGGCTCATTTGCAAATGTCAGTTCGAGGAAGTGAAATACAGAATGGGTCGTCAGAGAAGTGGCCAGTTAATGGACTGTGTTTTCAATGAATTCTGTTCTTATCCAAAGCATATGCCCATATCATTGATATTTTATTAAATATCTTCGAATTATTTTTTCTTTCAGAAGTAATTAATTGCTGGGAACAGCCTGTCTTCATTAGGAAAAACTTGTCTCACATACTCTTTAATTTTTAATTTTTGTGAGTACATACTAGGTATATATCTTTATCACAATCTAGCAAGGGAGAAAGACAAAAATCAGCCAACTTCCCATATGCAAAGTATATACATTATGGGGTACATGAGATGTTTTGATGCAGGCATGCAATGCATAATAATCATATCATGGAAATTGGATTATCTGTCCCCCCAAGCATTTATCCTTTGTTTTAAACACAGTCCAATTATATTTTTTAGTTATTTCAAAATGCACAATTAAATTATTATTGACTATAATTACCCTGTTTTGCTGTCAAACTAGGTCTTACTCATTCTTTCTAAATATTTTTTGTTGTATCCATTATCCTTCCCATTCTCTGGTAACCATTCCTCTAGTCTCTATCTCCGTGAGTTCAACTGTTTTGATTTTTAGATCCCACAAATAATTGAGAACATGCAATGTTTGTCTTACTGTGCCTGGCTTATTTCACTTAACATAATGACCCCCAGTTCCATCCATGTTGTTGCAGATGACAGGATCTCATTGTTTTATGTCTGAATAGTCCTCTGAATATTGTGTATATGTGCTGCATTTTTTTATCCATTTATCTGCTAATGGACACATAAGTTGCTTCCAAATCTTGGCTATTGTGAACAGTGCTGCAACAAACATGAGAGTGCAGGTATCTCTTTGATATACTGATTTCCTTTCTTTTGGATATATACCCAGCAGTGGGATTCCCGGATCATATGGTAGCTCTATTCTTAGATTTTGAGGAACCTCCAAACTGTTCTCCATAGTGGTTGTACTACTTTACATTCCCACCAACAGTGTACAAGGGTTCCCCTAGTTTCCACATCTTCTCCAGCATTTGCTATCACCTGTCTTTTGAATAAAACCGTTTTAACTGGAGTGAGATAATATCTCATTGTAATTTTGATTTTCATTTCTCTGATGATCAATGATGTTGAGCACCTTTTCGTATGCCTGTTTGTCACTTGTATGTCTTCTTTTGAGAAATGTCTATACAAATCTTTTGTCTATTTTTTATTGGATTATTAATTTTTTCCTATAGAGTCGTTTGAGCTCTTTATATATTTTGGTTATTAATCCCTTGTCAGACGGGCATTTTGCAAATATTTTCTCACATTCTGTGAGTTGTCTCTTTGTTGATTGTTCCCTTTGCTGTGCAGATGCTTTTTAACTTGATGTGATCCCGTTTGTCTATTTTTGCTTTGGTTTCCTGTGCTTGCAGGGTATCGCTCAAGAAATTTTTTCTCAGACCAATGTCTTGGTGATTGTCCCCAATGTTTTCTTGTATTTGTTTCATAGTTTGAGGTCTTAGATTTAAGCCTTTAATTCATTTTTATTTGATTTTTGTATGTAGCGAGAGATAGGGGTCTAGTTTCATTCTTCTGCATATGGACATCCAGTTATCCCAGCACCATTTATTGAAGAGACTATCTTTTCCCCAGTGTATGTTCTTGGCACATACTCTTTTATTCATTCAAGGCCTACATGTATATTCTGATTCATATAGAAATCTGATTTAAGTTACATAGAGAAAATTTCATTACATTTTGCTTGTGGATGTTTGATTTAAAAAAATGATTTAAAAACCCAAACCTATTGTGTTTGTCAAAATCCAAGTGAGTTACAGCAATTAGAATATAGTTCAGAATATTTTTGACAACTCTTCCTGAGTGATTTTTGAAAACTGAAATACTTCTGGGATGAAGTTCCCATTCTCTACACAGCATTGGCATTAGTAGATATATCACCATGGCATATGTTAAAAAAAATAAAAACTGAAATTGCATTTCCCAGCAATTGCCCTCAGTACAGCCTTTATGCATTAGGGTCAGGTATGAGGCTGGTGACTAAATGTATCTTCCTTTCATTTGTATTCACTTTTCTAGCCTTTTTCTCTTTTGTTTCTTCTTTAAGACAGACATATATGCATGATAAGTAAAAGTTGTAAAAAGATAAATGCTTGAGGGGATGGATGCCCCATTTTTCATGATGTGATTATTATGCATTACATGCCTATATCAAAACATCTCATGTACCCCATAAATATATATACCTACTATGTACCCACATTTAAAAAATAATTTTAAAAATTAAAAAAATTCACTGAAAAGAAAGTGCTTTTAATTTGCAAAACAATTTTTAGTAGTGTTACACTATAAAGAAAATTAGTCACAGGAAGAAATTTTGTATCTTCTAAATTCTTTTGAAAATTCTATGCAGAACCATAATCACCGGGGAAAGCTTACAGTTAGAATTAATCTGACCAGCATACTCATAATAAATAACTTTTTATTAATATTAAAACTAATAAAGTTAGCAGACCCAAAGTAAATGGATGCATGGTACTCTGTTTTTATTATTATTTCCAAAGGCTAATGTAACTGAACTTTCATGCATGATGCTGTAAAAATTAAATGATGCACAATCATTTGAAAAATGGATTTTCCTTATACAAGTTGGCCTTTTCAGCTCTATATATTTGTTTAGAAATATATCTGTCTTCTGGCTGATACTGCTTTAGACTAATCAAATTTCCGTTTGAATATAATAATGGGATAGTGTTTTGAGTTTCTCAAAATAAATGTCTGAGAGATAGCATTAGTTCTTTTTGATTTGACACTTCCTTTCCATTGGCTATTTGGAGGTTACATAGACTTTATCCTGGTTATTCTACTTGAGATACACAGCATAACACATGATCACCCAATCAGTATTTACCTTGAGTCAGGTATGATTAGATGCATCTGGAGAGTCCTAAAGGTTGGGCCTGCCAGGAGCCTGTTGCATCATGAACTGAAGAGTCTTTTAGGAAGTAGTCCATCCTATGGCAATAGAGAGTTGACATAGAGAAGCTTGATATAAATTCAATGCTTTGAGAGTAGAAGGAACCAAACCATGGAAGTTGCGTGGTTCATTCCACCACCCTCCGAAATGTAGCCTTGAGTGTGTTGATGATAAAAATCCTAAAGCATCCTTTACAAAATTTTTGAGCAATTTTGGAAACACTGAAGACTTCTGCTTTGTATTCCATATATAGCACCAGAAGAAGCAGAGGTACATAAAACTAAAATAGTGACTGCAGCAAGAGGCTGCAGCAGCCTTCTATCTGACCCAAAGAAGCAGAACAGGAGACATCTTTGGCAGTAGTTAGCTGGAGTCAAAACCAGCCATGCTAGCACTGGAGGGAGACAGTTTCATAAAGGTTGATGGCTAACTCAGTGGCTTTCCAGCATCTTCCAAGCAGGTTCATGGACATTGTCTTCTGTGGTAGATATCTGTTTAGAGTCAGGAAAAAAAAGAAAAAAAGGCAGATTCCACATGGTAAAAGAGAGAACTGGATTTCTGTGCAATTGTGAGACCCACTGGTAACTTCTCAGAACTTGTGTGTGTGAAGGACCTTATTTTAAGAATACGAGATCCTGAAATGCCTTAAATTACTTTTCCTCATGAAGATGTCTTGGGGAAGATAGGAAAGTCTGATATGATAAGAATGACAAATTACAATATGACATGTAATACAGATAAATGAACTGCATTTGTTGCAAACTACAAAACTAAACCAAATGCGGAATTATAAAGGAGCAAACAGTTAAGCTCTTTTCATCCATTTTGTTTATAAACTGTCTTCTGAATGAGTTCATAGTGTCAACAGCATCTTTGGCAAAAATAATGGAATTAAAAGAATAAGAGAGGTCACAGTAAAGCCTCACTAGGTATTCAACTGAGTTCCTTTGAACTATTTTGTTCTGCTTATTTGGTCTGGGGTTTTTCTTTCAGTTTATTTCCAAGTTTGACATTCCCCAAGCTGCAGATCCACATTTCCAGCCGTCTTCTGTATATTCCCACCTGAAGATGTTATTATCTTATAATTATTCCCCAAATCTTCTGCCCTCTGTATATTGTTGTTGATGTTGTTGTTAACGATGTCACCATCCCTTTAGTCTCTCAAGTAAGGAAAATAGATTTACCTTTTGCTTCTCCCACTCCTTTGGTTCCCATATCCAATATGTTAACATCAGTGCCATTAGTAACTTCTCAGATTTCACTCCTATCTTTCTAACACTGGAATATAGGTCTTCACCATGTCTTGTCTAGAATTTTGCAATAGCTTCTTAACACAAGACTCTCCCCACTGTAGTCAATACTCTACCTTCGTTATTATAGTCATCTTCCTAAGGACAAATCTGATCATGTCATTTGCTCTTCATAATCCCTGTTAGCTTCATTGCATGGGGCATAAAGCCGAATTTGTAAGCTCTGAAAATAAAACCCTTCACACACTAGCTCCTTCAACTTCATCCCTATCACTCAGATTCAGCCATATTGAACTTATCACTGTCATTTGCATAAAACTGGCCCATTCACATTTGTTCGTATGCAGAATTCTTTCACAAAATATCTTTAGTTGGCAGAATCTTAGTCATCTTTTCAACAGAGAGCAAAATCACCTTCTCTGTGATTGTGAGCTTTGCTGAATGCTCTCAAGGCCAGAATTAGTTTCTCCCTCTTTCCTGTTCCTTGGCACTTTCCTTCCTAACCACAGCATGGCCACCTGCCACAATTATGATCATTTCTCTATCTTGATGTCTGTGTCCCCACTAGACCGTGTGATCCTCTAGAACAGAAAAGTGTCAGCAATTCTCTTTGTGTCCCCAGAGTCTCACATGGGACAACACCATGGCTATAGAATAAGTGTTGACAGAGTGAATGAATAAAGAAGCACACTGAAGTGACTAAGTCAGAGGAGGGACACTTAGATCAGCTTCAGAAAGCAGAACTACAAGTGGATAGAGTGTGGCTGTATGTAGAGTAGAACATTCTAAGTGTCAGAACTTTTAAAAGAGGTAGTGTTTCCATGTCACTGATCATCAGAGACATGCAAATCAAAACCACAACAAGATACCATCACACCAGTTAGAATGGCTATTACTAAAAAGTAAAAAAAATAACAGATACTGGCAAGACTGAAGAGAAAAGAGAATGCTTATACACTGTTGGTAGAAATGCAAATGAGTTCAGCCCCTGTGGAAAGTAGTTTGGAGATTTCTTGAGGAACTAAAAATAGAACTACCATTTGACTCAGAAATTCCATTACTGGTTGTGTATATTCAAAAGAAAATAAATTGTTCCTCCAAAAAGACACATGCACTCATATGTTCAAATAGCACTATTCACAATAGCAAAGACATGGAATCAACCTAGGTGCCCATCAGTGGTGGATTGGTTAAAGAAAATACGGTACATTTACACCATGGAATACCATGCAGCCATAACAAAGAACAAAATCATACCCCTTTCAGCAAATGGATGCCACTGGAGGTCATTGTCCTAAGTGAATTATTAACACAGGAACAGGAAACCAAATACCACATGTTGTCACTTATAAGTGGGAGTTAAACATTGGATAACATGGACATAAAGCAATGAAAGACACTGTGGATTACTAGAGGCAGGGAGGGAGGAAGGGAGGCAGCCAAAGGTTGAAAAACTAACTGTTGGGCACTCTGCTCAGTACTGTGGTGGCAGGAACAATCATACCGCAAACCTGACATCACACAATATACCCAGGTAATGAACCTGCGCATATACTCCATGAATGTAAAAGTTGAAATTAATTTAAAAATGAAATAAAATAAAATTGAAAAAAAATGAAATAAGAAGTAGCAAGTGTTCCTTAATTAGAAATTCTCAGAGGACGGTTGGCCACTTGTGAACAAATGGATAGGTGATGTGCTTCAGGTAGTGGTTGGCTATGCTAAATGACCTCTAATTCTACTCAGAGATTGTGTTATTCTTCATTAATACCCAATCCCTCATGTCACCTGATAATTTCCAGTACTCAGTGATATCTGCCTTTGATCCTGGCTCTGTAAGTTTATCTTCCAGAAATAGATTGGAACTGTATTCAGTTGGAACTAAGCCAGGGGAAGGCGGAGAGAGTGAAAATGAGAGTATCAAGTAAACATAAATGACATACTGTGATTTTTTTTTAAAGATGGTACATGAAAACTGAAATGTTCTGTTTGTAACACTGAGAAGAGCTGAGGCTTTGCATTTTGATACTGCAAGTGCCAGGAGGGAGAAGCAGCAACCTCCTCCCACCCCTGGGAGTTTGGTGTAAAGGGACATTGCCCAGCCTGCAACTAACTTGGAGTTAGTGCAGCCCATCTACTTGTGCCAAATTGTAGCTCTAATATCTTTGTGGGTTTTGTAATAACATATATAATTATAATGCATTGTTTTTATATAGCACCTTCCTCTAAGGAGCATAAAGTGCTGTGTGGACATTATCCCATTAAATCTCATAGCACTCTGGGGACACTAAAAGAAGGCAGGTGATATTATATCCCCTTTGAACTCAGAGCTGAAAAGGAATTTCTCCAACCAAAAGTAAATAAAAGCAATATGGAATGAAAGCGAGATTTATAAGAGGATATAAGGTTAGAGTTTAAAGGAAAATATTGACTATGTTAGAATTAAAGGGAGATTTAAAGCCAAAAAAAAAAACGTGAAAGAATAGCTGTGAGAAAATGAGAAAGTGTCTAGAGTGTGTATATATATGTGTGTGCACAAAATTAAAATAATATACAAATACTTTGAAACTTTGAAAAGCAAGATTATTTTAAAACCATCTATAATTTTACTACAATAATAAAACTAATTTGATATATTACCTTATGTCTTTTTGTTTTATTTTTGCTGTGCATCTGTGATTTTCCACATAAAATTATACCATATATTCAATTTTGTATTATGTATTTTTCACTTAACTATATATCATAAAGTTTGCATACTTATAATTCTGAGTAACTGTGTAATTTTCCATGGAATTATAAACCATAATTTGTTTTACTCTTTTCTATCAAAAGGCAGTTTCCACATTTTCACCATAATAAATAACAATAGATTGAATATCTATGTTTATGCATATGGATTTTTTATTTTTTTAATTATTTCCTTAGCAGAGAAGATTTCCAGAAGTAGAATGACCAGATTAATATGGTTATATAAGTACATTTAAACATGACTGCATAAACGTATTCTCAAATTAAAATGTAAGTGAATAAAAGGAATAAGAAAATTATCTCAAGACCAGCTATATTTACAAGTTACAAACTGTTTACAAGTTTCCAAGGCAGCTATTTTAAAAGTAAAAATGTTAGCAATTTTTTTGTCTGTGCACAAACAAGTAGTCTGATTTTATTTTTATCACATCGTCATTCAATTCAATTTCTTTGGTAGTATGAAACCAGATTAAAAATAAAAAGTTGAAACTCAAAGAAAACATAAATTTGTACCTGATTTTTAAAAGTAGATCTACTTCGCTGGAACATGTGATTTTTCTGTACTCTTAATTTTAATTTACATGGTCAAATGTTCTATGAAAATAATAAGGAAAGTGTGTATGTGTATATACCAATACCTAAAGCCCCATTTTAAGAAAGTAAATATAAGTGTAAATTTTTCTGATGAATTATGGAAGCAGTGGAGAAAATGATATGTGTGTATTACTGGTTTTGGTGACAGGTTGGTACATGGTATCATAGTCATGTGCCAAAGTGATCACCTCAAGAGTTAAAGATTAGGGCAGGCGCGGTGGCTTATGCCTGTAATCCCAGAACTTTGAGAGGCCGAGGTGGAAGGATCACCTGAGGTCAGGCATTTTAGACTAGCCAACATGCTGAAGCCCCATCTCTACTAAAAATACAAAAATTAGCTTGGCGTGGTGGTGCACACCTGTAGTCCCAGCTACTCGGGAGGCTGAGGCAGGAGAATTGCCTGAACTCCAGGGCCAAAGGTTGCAGTGAGCCGAGATTGCACCAATGCACTCCAGCCTGGGTGAGAGAGCGAGACTCCATCTCAAAAAAAAAAAAAAAAAAGTCAAGGATTAAAAGTATTGGCTTTTAAAAACATTTAAAACACATTAAAAACATATTGATGTGTAAGGTAAATACTGACCAAGGAAACTGTCAGACCAGTGTTTTTCCAAATGGCAATCAATCTAAACGATGTCAACAATTTTAAGTCAAAACTAGCTTAGATGTGAATAAGGCATACAGCCTTAACCATGGACTTGAGAATCTTGTTTTAATCACTTTTCTCAATAATATTCTTGCTGATCTGAAGTCACCTACCCCTTTTTATGTATTTTATGGTTTTAAGAAATGTTGCAAATTGACTGAAGTTAACATGGGACACCAAAACATTTCTACTAGCCGACAGAAATTTTGCAAACCATTGTCATTTTTATGGCTTTAGCAATAGTGTTCAAAGGATATGAATTGAGCATTGAAGCAGTACTATAGATTGCATTTTCGGTTTCACCACACAAGTCTAACAAGTAGGGTCTGTCTTGGGAAAAATGGGACTTAAGGTAAAGTATTATAAGAAAGACATCTTTTCACAGACTCTTAAAGACAATTAATCTAAAGTTGGGTAAATTAAAGCTACCCACTGAGAAAAGTTCATTTGGTCTGTTTAAAACTAAAAACTCCATACTATAAAAAGATGAGCAATTTGTGCAGTTACATCCTACTCCTGTAACACAGTGATGAACTACATACTGTCAACAGCCTGTGGTCACCAAGAAAATGGAAGATAGAGAATGATTGGTTAATTTACTCTTTCTCTCAGTGCTTCAATGAGGAATTTATTCCCCAGTGGGTCCACAGGGAACTTCTTTCAAGACTCTATTGTTAATACAATGCTTCCATATTATCCTGTGAGTATTGTTTAACTTGTTTGCCTCTTCTACTAGAGGATGAGCTTTCTTGGAGGCAAGAATTTTGATTTCTGTCTTTGGTATCCCAGGGCCTTGCACAGTTTCTGGCACATAGTAAGCAGTTACTAAATATTGGTGAATAATCAAACAGCCAAATGGTGTTTACGTCCTACCACGCATCTGCTATTGTGCTAAGGACTGAGAGAGACATAAAAAAGTGTACCTTCAAGGAGTGTATAATTAATACATAAATGTGAAGTTAATGAACATCACACAGTAGTCGATTGTGAAGCTGTGTTAGAAGATTCTTTGGTGCTGGCACTGAGGAAAATAGTCAAGAAGAGTTACATATACAAAAAAAAAAACTGTGCCATTGTGATAGCTGAGTGATAGATAGGCATGGCCATACAGGTTAACCAAGAAGTACTAAGGTCTATTTCCATCATTGTTTGATTAGTGTTCAACTCCCTTTTTAGACTGTGCTCCAAGAAGTCAGGGTGTACATCAGTTTTCATTGACCATTGTATTTCTAAGATCTAGCAGAGTACTGGCATGAAGTAGGTAATTGAGCACTGGCTTTGCTCAATAGTCTCTACTTTTTCAAAGGCTAGATCATTCTCATCCTCATCTCCCAGCTCAGATGTCTTCTCTTTCAAGATGCCTTGCAGAGTGCCCCCTCTGTTATTTCTTTTCTCAATCCCTAGTTTATTTCCTTTGCAAAACATATCACCACTTATTTGGCTCTTTACTAGTTCTTTTACCTGTCACTCCCACCAGACCTGATGATAAACCTCTGTCCCTCTGTTTTGGTCCTGGTTGCAGCCATAGCACACATCACAGCACCTGGTACCCTTTCCCTGGAGAGGCTCTTACCTAATAG
Source organism: Colobus angolensis palliatus (assembly GCF_000951035.1). Taxonomy (NCBI): domain Eukaryota; kingdom Metazoa; phylum Chordata; class Mammalia; order Primates; family Cercopithecidae; genus Colobus; species Colobus angolensis. The sequence goes on along the minus strand of NW_012114600.1, from coordinate 3,104,739 downwards.
AGGTCTTTTCTTAACCCTAACATAGCTTCTCCCAATCCTTATCCTGGTTTATTTTCTCTCTAGCACTAATATTTTCTGAAATTATTCTGTATATGTAGTTATGCCATATTCAAATTGTAAACCCCATGAGGACAGAGCCTAGAGCCATTTCTACCTGATTCATTGCTATAGCGCCAAGGCTTAGTAGGGGGACTGACACAAACAGTTCTTGAATGTGCAAGTATTTAGCAAATAAAAGGTGATGGCATAAATAAAAGACATAATTTTTTTTAAAAGCAAAGAAAAGATATCAGTTGTTAACTAGGATGGCAAAACAAGTGTTAGCTTAGAATTGTGATGGTGAAGGCAAGATCTATTTTCAATGAAAAATAATGACTGGAAATCAAAGATAGAGTAAAGAGAAGTGACAAGGACTAAACCAGAAGAGCAATCTGAAGACTTTATCTCTACAAAACTGTGGGCAAACATCTGTACACAATTTGACAGCTTATTTTTCTTTTTTCTTTTTTTAAAAATAATAATAATAATAATAATAATTATTATTATTACTATTATTATTGTTATTTGAGATGGCGTCTCCCTCTGTCACCCAGGCTGGAGTGCAGTGGTGCAATCTCAGCTCATTGCAACCTCCACTTCCCAGGTTCAAGGATTCTCCATCCTCAGTCTCCCGAGTAGCTGGGACTACAGGTGCGTGCCACCACACCCAGCTGCGGTTTAATGAGAGACACAAGCGAAACAATGGTTAGACCAAGACAATAATCTAAGGTCATTTAGAGCCAGGACAAGCTGAATTACTTGCCATCTTGCAAAAACACTCATGGGACTGGACAGACCTAGGTTTGGCTTTTACTCTTCTATTTACAGCCATATTACAGTGGGTAAGGCAGGTGCCTTCTGTGAGCCACAGTGTCTCCAATTGAAAAATGAGAAAAATAAAACCTGCCCTGTAGTATCATTTTTAAAATAGAACAAAGAAATATACGTAAAAGGCTGCACCTAGTACAGAGCCTACTTCATGTGGGAGATCATTGAATAGTGGTCATTGTTAGAATAGTGCATCAATTACACTGCCCAACTAGAAGGGTGGCAAGCAAAACATTTAATCATATTAGTAAAGGAAGATGTATTTCCTTTCATTTAAGTAAATTTAAAGGACATCTATTTTAGATTATTGCATGAGCAACCTATGATCATAATATATAATTGTCAGTAAGGGCATGATTAATCATAAACTGCTGACTTGGAAAAGAAAAATCATTAATTATGATAATTACTATTCTTTCTCATTGTATATAATTGAGGCTTAGAAAGTAAAATTGAAAAAATCTTTCACTGATTCTGAGTTAATTAGCATACCTTGCAGGTATTTACATTAAAACACCCAAATGTTCTTCCTATATTTTGTTCTAAAAGAAGAAGACATTTGAAGAGCTCTCCATTTCAGACTAAGGCTAATTGAAAGACAGATAATACATGATTAGTTAAGGTATTTGTTCTGAGTGTGTAGTTGTTAGAGTGAATTTTTCATTTGAAGATAAATATAGTATTAAAAGTCCAGGAATCTCTGAGTTGGGAATCAGGGGCAGAGAGCAGTCAGCAAATCATACATTTGTAAAATAATTTGGAACCTTTTATAGAAAACTGATTTCTGAGTAGTCTGTCACCTAAACAATTTCATAATGATGCTGATTTGCCAACTTCTCCTCCAGCAAGAGGCAATAAATCAAGTGTACCTGGGTTTATATGGGGAAAAAACATATTAATTGATTTATGCATATAACATTGCAGATACCCATAAAGCAAAGCCTTTGGCAACTGGCAAATGTAAAATTTCACATTTACCTATGGCTCACCAAGTACAATCCACTGCTTGAAGGCAAAATTTTATGTTTTATTTTTAGTTTTTATGATTGCTTCCATGTAGTCTCTCTGTGCATTAAAAGTCCATTTTCAGAACCATAGGTTTACCAATTTTTATGAGCAAAAATTTTATGAGATATTATACTGAGGTAACATAAAATCATTTCTGATAATTTTTACCACCTTCAGAACTCTCCTGTTACTTTGTTTCCACGTATGCCTAAGGATATCATTTATAATACTTTTAAATATGACACATTTCATTAGAAATATGATATATTGCACAGAGATATTATATGAAGCTTCAACCTCACAATAACGTTACAGATATAGTTTTTAATGTTGGTTACATTGACAATTCTATTTCAAATCAAATATAAAGAAGGATATTTAATAAAATGATTAATGATTTTTATATTTACAGGCAATGTGTCATCTTCTGATCATAATTATGAGCAAAAAGAATTAATCCTTTAAGTGAAGGGCTTCTTGTAACACAGTAACTTAAACACTCCATTGATACACAGAGGAAGACTTAAAAGAAAATAGTTCATTAGGTTTCTATGCCAAAATTATTGTTACCCATATAGAATTTCTTGTGATTTTGTACGCCTTAAGTCATATACGTAATATAAAAGTTTTACCATTTAATGATATGCACAGCCGCAGTATGTTGGGAGTACAAATCTTACCATCACATAAGTTCCAAAGAAACATAAAAACTGTCTTTTTAGCAAGCTGTGAAGTTTGATAGCCATCACTAGTGGGCTCTAAATCATCTCAAAAGCCATTCTGTTTTTCCATGCAATGATATAGGAATCTGACATCAGAGTGCCTAAACATGATGAAAAATACCCTCAGGTGAGAAAAGCGAAGTGCAAAGAAGTTAGGGAGATAGTATTCATTACTAGAAATATGGTAAGTTTAGAGTCAAATCTATTCATTGGCAGTAAAAATTCTAAGATGGCCATAAACCATCTAGAGTTAAATGCCTGTCTCAGCCTGCATATTTTGTAGGCTTTGTCAATGACTTGCAGGATAAACATAGGACCACTTCCATTCTATCACTTTGCAATGTGTGTTAGACAGGATTCCCTCCCTAGGTGCTCCAGGTAGCAAAAAATTCTGAGAAAATATTATTTCAAGATGAGCTGCAACATACCACTGAAAGTCAACCTTTCATTACAGATATAATTTAGCATCAAACAGGAAGACATATCAGTATGATAGTTGGACTTAAAGTGGGTAGATAATTGCAACATTAGGCCTGATGGGGGAAAATGTCATGAAAAATCTTACTGTGGTAAACAAAAGAAGTCTTTTCAATCAGACTGTCCTGGGTACAAATCCTTTTGGTATCAATTGTGCAGCATTGGACAAGCTATTTAACTGCTCTCTGAGCCTCAGTTTACTCCCATGTAAGTTAAGAAAAATCCTGCCTACCATATATATTTGCATGTGGTTTACCATAGATTAAATATATCAAATGCCTGGCACAGAGCAAATTCATGACAAATGTTTGTTTGCTTAGTCTGAATTGAATATGAAAATACAGTCAATCTCCTATATAGGATTTTCTTGAAGAGTCCTCAGTAATATGAAGGGAAATGTATTGGAATATAGTTTGAGGGTTACTGATTGAATTTCATCTGGTCTCTTTCAGTAATCTGTTGGACGATATGGGAGGATTCCTGTAACCTCCTTGACTGTCATTGTCTGTAACTATAAAAGGAAGAGTTTAGTTTGATTCTTTATTTATCAATGTTATTTTATATTCTTTGAGAATAGATGCTTTGCATCTAGTGAGCATTGACTAACTGTTGAATTAGTTCAATAATAGTGTGATCCCTCCTATGGGGAACTTGAGTATATCATTGGGAACTTCTGTGAGAAATGTGGACGTCACATTCACTCTATTCATGCTATGTGGAATCTATGAAACGGATTTGCTGTAGCCACCTCAGGCTTTGAATGGATTGTGTTGGTATAAAGATAGGCAACTGCCAACAAGCATGTAAGGTTCTTTACTCTAGTATGTGGACTTGTTTTCCAAAAAGACCCTGAGAGTGATAGAATCTCTCTCCCATAGGTGTCCAACAGGGAAAGTAGTGTATTTTAGACTTTTCTTGGCCGTTGACCTCTGGACTAACAATAGTTTCAGAAAATTTTTCAATTCACTGAGGGAATAATTCTCCAACAACAAAATGTATTTTATTCTTTCCTTCCCTGTAACCTGCTCCAGTGTATCTCGTTTTGCTAGTCTTTCCTCTCTTACATGAGGGTGGATAATTTTTCTCTAGAGCTCAGAGGATGAACACTCTTGACCTAACACTCATTGAAGAAAAGCATGGAAAGCCTGCCAATTCAAACCCATTGCTCTAAAGGTCTTACTTTCTGTTACATATTATCACAGGGTGGTCCATAGGGGTCAGAGACAGAGGTTGTTTCAGAACCTGAAGTCTTTACTAAAAAAGATGAAAACAGAAAGAAACCACACTGGGTACAGAGCAGTGAGGATCCAGCCTGTTGTTTCTAAAAGCCTGCTACATTCAAGACACAGTGAACTTAACCCAGTTTTGTTTTGTTTTTTAGAAGAACAACCATCTTGACTTCACAAAGAGTTATGGTCAGAATATTTAACTACTGGTACAGCAGCAGTACTGACCAAAGAGAATAGATACTGCGCAATCAGAATGGACACCAGCTGTAAACAACCAGTGTATCCATATTGGTGCACACTGGCTTTTAACATTTGCCATTGCAAAAACTACTGAAAATATTAAAAGGGAATCTCACATGTCAGAGTCCTCTGTTCTACTAAAATTCAAGTTATTTTATGCTAACAAAATTATTTGAAACTAATCTAGTCATAGTCTTTCTCCAGGTACTGCCTCTTTTTGCTACTCCAACTAACAGCAAAGCTCCTCATTAGAGTTCCGTATTTATTTCCTCTACTTCTCACCTCCCGTTTTCTCTTGAACGAACTCCAGTCAGGCCTTTGTGCCCAGTGTCAGCTTCCTCAGGAGCTCAAAGGTCTTATCAATATCAACAACCCCCATTTTGCCAAATCTGATGGTTAATATTCAGTCTTTTTATTACTTAACCCTTCAGGGGCATTTGACACAAGTCAATCATGCCTTCCCTTTTGAAACATTTTTTTACCTGGCTTCTAGGACACCACTTGCTCTTGTTCTTCTAATATATGTCATTTCTTTTCAGTTTTCTTTACGGGATTCTCTTCCAGCTTATAAATGAGGGAGTGCCTCAGTCAGTCCCTGGCCTCTTCTCTTGGCTTTCTATGCTCCCTTTCTAAATGATTTTATCCAATTCTCTGGCCTTAGATCAATAGACTGGTGAGTCCACCTCTATATCTCCAGCCTTGTGCTCTCCCCAAAGAATCTCAACTACCTACATAATATACCTCCACTTGGATGTCTAATAAGCCCTTCCACATTAGCATATTCTGAGCCCTCTGGATTTCTTACCCACTTCTCTATTTTCTGCAAGTGTGTTGGTTCTCCAGTGTCTCCCTTCTCAGCAAATGCTATTACCATTTCCCAGTTGCTCCAGCCATTCAGAAATTCAGCTGGTGATGCCTTCAAAATACACCTTGATCTGATCACCTGGCCACCCTTATTTAAACTGCCATCATTTCACACCTAAACTACTGCAACAGTCTCCTAACAGATTTTTACCCCTCCTGCAGTTGGTTTATAACTGTCCACATCACTCACGCTCCCATGACCATTGTTAACTTGCTGTTTCTTCAATACAATCGTCTCATTTTCTCTTCAGGGCCTTTGCACTTGCTCTTTCCTCTAGCTGATATAATCCTCCTCCAGAGCTTCTCAGGGCTTCTTCTTTCATATCAGTCAGTACTCCACACAAATGTCATCCTCAGAGAAGTTTTCTTTTTAATAATTAAAATAGAAGCCACACCCAACTCACTATTCTCCATCCCCTTTCTCTGCTTTATTTGCTTCAGAGCACTTATCACTATTTGACATCACATTATCTTGCTATTTTCTGATTGATCTGTCTCCCCAAATAGAATATATGCTCCATAAGACATTCCAGAAAAACATATAATCATAGAACTAAAACCATTGTGAAGAACGCTGGAGGTCATTCACCTCTACCCACCATCTAATATTTAGATCAACTTTGTATGCTCTCCATTATTTGTAAAGTGAATATTTTTATATTGAATCCACATTTCCTACTGATCTCCATCATCATTATTTTTTCATGGAGAAAAATGACCTCAATATTAAATAAAAATGTTACCAAGGACAATAATACCTACTCTTGACAGTATGCAATTAATTTTCCTATATAGCCCATAGAAGAAATTATTCATTCAGACAATTGAATGTGACCATTCCTGGCAGCATGTGTGGAGCCAGAACAGATTCTGGAGCAGTGACATTTTGTACCAAATATGCAAATATAATAAAGCACCAAGTAAGTAGGAGCTATGTGCTATTGAACTGTAGCCAGAGCCTGAACAAGAACACAAATATGTTGTCTAATAACTTTGTTCCACTAGATTTCACTCATTCCTTATTGGAGGAGCACTCATTTGAGTAAGAAATATGCCAATTTATATAGTTAACTTTCCTTCTTCTTAGGAAGTGCTAACTAGATCAAGTTGTTTGATAACTGATGAAGGTGATCCAAGATGACTTATCATTGAGTGCGTTTCTTTAGACTTTGCACTAACTTTAGTTATCAGCAACTCTTCATAGCCAATTATTTGCACCCCCTCTCCCCTTTTATTGGTGTCTTTAAGATGTTAAGCATTCTTTCCTGTGTACTGATTAACCATATTTGCCTAGTGAGGGGGTATTGATTTTCCATTATTCCTAGATGCCACATGATACATTTCTATTAGTTATAAACACTTATAAGACTGACTTATATTTTGTCCTTCATCACATCAATCTGCCAGGGCAGGACGTCTTTAAATGAGGCCCAGTGCATTTCATCAGACAGGTTTCTACCTTGGCACTTAAAGGAATGATGTTTTCAAGGTGTCTAGATGTAAGGAAGTTTGCTTTAAAAACCTGCTGCTATCTTGCCAGAGCCTCAAGGCAAGGTCTCTGAAAAGTAACAGACTATACTTACTTTTCAGGCCTCTTCTGGGCTTGACTTATTTCCTTTTTCTATAGGCACTAAACTGTTACTTATATTTAATTTATATATGTTGACTTCAGAATTTTCTAGAAAAATTCATATTGGCCTTTGCAAGTAAGAAAAATTATTGATGAATAAAAGACATTAAACCACCCTATAAAATAGATCCTTAGGATAATTAAATTGTTTGAGCAACAACAATTTTGAGAGTTCATTGGTGTTTTAGAATATACAAAAGCACATTAAAAAGTGAAGTTTTAAACAACATTTCAAGTAAGGGGTTACAGTTTGACTTAGATCTGTTTTAGTGATGAATGAGGTCTGCCATCTTTACTACTTGTTGAAAAAAAGCCTACTTGAACCAGAAAGTCTAGATTTTTCTCCACAGATTTTAATTTCTTTAAATAGCATAAGTTCCTCCTGAGAGAAAACTCCAAAGGGTTACAGAATTAATTTGCCCTTGAAGGGAAAAACAACAGTAAATATTAAGAGAAAATGAGAATACAACATATGAGAAAAAGGGAGTTGTCAAGGACATCTAGGAAGTAACCTCCTGCAATGTCTCTATTGTTCATCCTTCACATTTACCGCAGGGCATCTCTTACATTCAGCCTTGCCTTATGGCTCCTCCTGCTGTCATTCACTGTTCGAAATGATCACCGGACCTTTAAAATCACAGGTTGGTTGATATTCTCTTTCCTTGTTCTCTCCCTTGGTTAGACATGTCTCATGAACTTCTTTGCATTTACATGATGACGAAAAGGGTGACTTGGAACACCCCAACAAACATTTTTAACCAACTCTCCAAACATTTACTGCCTCTTCTCATGATATTTACAATGACTTCCACTCTCTCTAATTATCCACTCCTTTCCTCTGTGATCAATGACAAATGGCTCAATCTTTGTTTCACTCTGTATAATTCCAGTACAGCTAGTTTGTAGGGAAAAAATAAGACAACCAATTTTTAATAATTAATATAAGATTGATGGCCGGGCGCGGTGGCTCAAGCCTGTAATCCCAGCACTTTGGGAGTCCCAGACGGGCGGATCACGAGGTCAGGAGATCGAGACCATCCTGGCTAACATGGTGAAACCCCGTCTCTACTAAAAAATACAAAAAACTAGCCGGGCGAGGTGGCGGGCGCCTGTAGTCCCAGCTACTCGGGAGGCTGAGGCAGGAGAATGGCGTAAACCCGGGAGGCGGAGCTTGCGATGAGCTGAGATCCGGCCACTGCACTCCAGCCCGGGCGACAGAGCGAGACTCCGTCTCCAAAAAAAAAAAAGACACAAATTTATTTATGATAAATAAGGGATCTGAGAGATTAACTGCATAAAGATACCTGCATAAAGAAGACGCAGTAGTACTCTGTCAATGCGGCAATTATTCTTGGCTTTCAAATCTTCATAAAGGTATTCAGCTGCCTGTGATACATCTGATTGAAGTGAAAATTCCATTCCATCCTTAATAAAATTTAAAAATATATATATATACGATTGATGTATAGTGTTTATTTACAAAAACAAGTATTTATTGTGTTGTTTCTGTTTACTTATATCCATCTTGTGTTTCCATTTATGTGAAACCACAAAGGGATTCTTTTTTTTTTTTTTTGAGACAGAGTCTTGCTGTGTCACCCAGGCTGGAGTGCAGTAGTGCAATCTCAGCTGACTGCAACCTCTGCCTCCCGGGTTCAAGCGATTCTCCTACCTCAGCCTCCCAAGTAGCTGGGACTACAGGCATGAGCCACCACGCCTGGATAATTTTTGTATTTTTAGTAGAGATGGAGTTCCAGCATATTGGCCAGGGTGGTCTCAAACTCCTGAACTCAAGTGATTTGACTGCCTTGGCCTCCCAGAGTGCTGGGATTACAGGTGAGGATTGTTGTGTATCTTCAACCTTCAGAGAGTTCCATTCATCAATTCAACAAATATTTGAATTCTCACTATATACTGAGCATTATTTCAGCCATAGAAAATACAGCAGTGAACAAAACAGAAAGAAATTCCTTTAAGCTCCCTGGAGCTTACATTAATAAACAAATAAATAAGCAAAATCTACTGTATGTCAAGGTTTCTATGGATTTATTTGGCCAAGTGATACTAGGGCAACTTTGCCAATTAGGAGAAGTACAGTGTTGCTGAAAGAAATCAGGCACTTTTTGTTTCTTAATAAGAAACAAAAATATCACCCAAAGCCTGAGTACAATTCTCCAGGCCACCACTGCTCACTGTCATCTGAAATTCGGTTGCTAGGACACTGCTAAGCATAGCAAAGCTAAGGACACTTCACAAGCTGGGGAAATTTTCGGTGGAATGATGTTATGATATTCATAGATCTAAATTCAGTTATGAAATATGGGGGGATAGAGATTAACATAGAAAGAAATAAATATATCTGTAAAGTTGATGTTTGATATCATTCAAGTTTAATAATCTAATGCCTATAAAGAGAAGATATACAAATTATTACATTGAAAACTGTTGGTATTTTATAGTAACGTTTAAGAATCTATTGTCAACTCTGTTCTAAATGGTTATCAGCTTTTCACTAAAATCTAATCTAATCTATCAGTTTTCTCATAAACTAGGTGGCTAATTTTTAGCCTAGAAAATACAACTTTTATTCTGATACTATGGCTTTAGTTTTGCAGGGTGGAGTAATCATTACATTTCTATCCTCTAACGCTTCTCTAAATAGAAATGAGGTCTCTTCATTTGATTTGGGAAATTGAATGCCAGTCAGGGAATTCAAAACAGTGTTGGTTTCAAGCTTGAGTTCCCCTGAATAGTACCAAATTATTTTCCTTGACCCTGAGGCATGGGTCTCAATGAGAAAACATTGGGAAATTATGAATCCAAGATATCCTGAGATGATCTTGCCTATATATTTAACATCGAACTGAAATTCTGTGTCTAATGTGGCTCATGAATAATAGGGATCAGTAACTGATTTTCATTGCTATAGGCAAAAGTAAACCATCCATATATGTAAAAAATAAGATTGTATATATATCATGACACTGTCCTTTTACTTTTATATGGGAAATACCCCCATATGAATAAAAATTAACTGTTCATCATATATGAAGCAAGATGCAAAGTTGGAAGTCTGTTCACACTGTGTACATTACCTTGAACTGATGAGAACTGGAGTAGCGTAATACCATGTGCCTAAGTAATTCTCACATCACTGAACCACCGATCTGATAGACCTCTCCAGTTATTGTAAGATTTAATAGCAGAGAATAAGAAAGCTGTGAATTACTAAACACCGATAACACTTCTTAAAGAACAAAATAAATGAATATTTCATAGTATACAATCCCAGGATTAGCCTGTCTACCATGGGTTTTGTAGCTGAACACCTCTTGCCTCATCAGTCCCTTAATTCAACATTTTTATCTTGTATTCAAAATATGTATTTTACATTTATGTAGAAGGAAAGAAAGCCATGACTCTCATAACACTTCTATACAATCTCTATATAAAACTGGCTATACATCCATAGTTATGATGCCAAGAGAATCTCAGTGTTTGCTGTGAATCACCCATTAGTCAAAACTCTCCACTCATCAGAGTCTGGTTAGAAGCCAACTATCCCTGGGGCAGTTGTTTCTTGAAGAAAGTGTTAAGTAGCTTTTCTTGTTGACATCAAGGTAGTATGAATCAAATGACATCCCTGTGACAAAAAAAAAAGAAGGAAAATAGTTTAAAGCCTGTCATGGAACTGGCTTTTGGTGACGACTGCCTTCAGTGATTCTCAATTAGAACACATACAGCAGATAAAAATAATTCCAGTTCTGAATTAAAAGCAGGAAGTGATGTCACTTTCCATAGTTAAAGGCAGCATGGCCTAGCAGAAAGTATGTATTCTTTGGAGCCAGATAAAACCTCAGCTCTGCTGCATGGCACCTATGTCACTTTGGACAAGTGACAGCTTCCCTGAGGCAGATGTTCACATCTGCAGGTGGATGTGTTAATTAGCTTGATTGTGGTTATCATTTTATAATGTATGCATATATCAAGACATCACATTGTGACCTTAAATATTTGTAATTTTTATTTGTCAATTATACTTCAATAAAAAAGGGTTAATAATAGCAAGCAGGATGGTTTTGTATGTAAGTATATACATGAATATACAGCCTAGGATGATAATAGAATGTTGCAGATGCTCCATAATTTATAACCCAAATGTCCACAGATTTCCTCTGCCATCAGTTACACATGTTGCTGGCTATGCCTCCCACCTGCATAGCAGCAATGTCTCCCTCACACTGTTAAAGTCTTTCACACACATTGTGACCCACATTGCACAAGAAACCAGTAAGCTCCTGTTCTTCTGTCTTCATGAAGCCAATGCTTACATGTCTCTGAGGGAGGTGCCCTTCTCAACAGCCCTGTTCCAGGCACCCTCTGGGAGGACTGTGCTGTGGCCCAAGTCCTGGTCAAAGGCCCCAAGGGGCCAGTGTTCTGCAATGGATAAGGTCAGAAAGGAGAACACGGCTTTCTTTCTTTTTCTCGTGGACCTTGAAACAGCCAATGTGTGGCCCTCCTGGAAACATACCTATCCACTTCCTTTGCTTCACTGTCAGGATAAACTTGACCTTGAAATTATGCCAGGAAATAAACCATTTTTGTTGGACATTCACCTGTCTTTCACCTCTATCTCCAGCAGTGTGCTAATGTTATCTTATCCTCCCAAGGAGCTTGTGAGGCTGACATATTAAACACCAATTTATACATGAAGAGACTGGAACCTAGACAGATTCAGAATACCATCCCCACTCTCTCAGCTTTCTACCTCCTTTAAATACCTGAGGTTTCATCAGCCTAGGATGTCCATTTCCTTATTTATTTATTTATTTATTTTGAGACAGAGTCTCGCTCTGTCACCCAGGCTGAAGTACAGAGGCGCAATCTTGGTTCACTGCAACCTCTGCCTCCCGGGTTCAAGCAATTCTCCTGCCTCAGCCTCCCAAGTAGCTGGGATTATAGGCACGCACCACCACACCTGGCTAATTTTTGTATTTTTAGTAGAGATGGGGTTTCACCATGTTAGCCAGGATGGTCTCAAACTCCCTATCTCAGGTAATCTGCCCACCTGTCCCACCCAAAGTGCTGGGATTATAGGGGTGAGCCAACATGCCTGGCCAGGATGTCCGTTTTCTATTAAATGAGCCCCACGTGTCCTGCAAAATGTTAGCAATTATCATTATTACTTTTCTGCTCCAAGTTAAATTAGGCCAGAGTTTACACTCACTCAAGAATGATGAGTCTGAAGAGATATGTAGAGTAGGAATTAAAATGTAAAAATCAGAGTAGTAGTAGAGAGAGAGAGAGAATGGAGGTAAGGCTTTAGGAGATTAAGTAAAAGAGTTTGGAAAAACAAAATCGTGATTATAAAAAGCAAAATAGAAAGGATGAATATGAAAGACTTTATGAATGAGTCATTATCTATTTTATTTATCTTCTTTTAAAAAATTCTTACATGGCACCAGCTGCTTCTCTCACACTTCACACCCTCAGGTCCAAACTACCTTCTCTGAGCCCTTTCTTTAAAAAAAGAAAAAAAAGTAATCTTCCAGATAAAAACTAAGACTTGTTCTTCCCCCTCTTTCCTTTACTCTCTATTTCCATAACTTATCTTTCTCTGTGAAAGTACAGGTGGGAAATAATCAAGGAACTGTGTGTGTGTGTGTATGTGTGTGTGTGTGTGAGAGAGAGAGAGAGATTTTGATCATAGTCTATAAGAAATCTCTAGAGATTGCTTTCAAACTAAAACCAATTTCGTACCCAATAGAAAACTTTAGTTTCATTGAAGGAAAAGCTAAATGGGAGCCTTCAAAAGTGTCTTTCTAGAAAGAAGCCAGTTCTGAATACACTTGCCCAATTACTGCCAAGAAATCTTCTCTTCCTTAAACCCAGAAATAAAAAGAGAAGTACTGTATTGATAATGCTTTGTGTCATTTATCCAGGGCAATTAAAAGATATTCTGGTTATCAGTGATTTTCTTGGTCAAGCATAATTTTTCATGAGTTATACTTTAGCAAAATACTAAATTCAATGTCAATTATTATTATTTTTGCAAACGTCTTCCAAGCAACATAGAAAGAACAAAGGTGGCATTAGTGGGAGAAAAAAGGCAAATGCACATTAACCTAATATTTTAGATCAAAATGTGCCAAATTAATTCAGTTTTAGTGTGTTGGGTTTTATGAACTTCCCAAATTACATGTCTATTTGCTGCTGATGTCTGAAAGACAAGTGGAGGTGAGACCAACAAGAGATTTACACGTACACGGGTAGAACGGGATAATGTTGCATCATTCTGTTTTTCTTTTTTTTTTTTTTTTTTTTGAGACGGAGTCTTGCTCTGTCGCCCGGGCTGGAGTGCAGTGGCCGGATCTCAGCTCACTGCAAGCTCCGCCTCCCGGGTTTACGCCATTCTCCTGCCTCAGCCTCCCAAGTAGCTGGGACTACAGGCGCCCACCACCTCGCCCGGCTAGTTTTTTGTATTTTTTTAGTAGAGACGGGGTTTCACCGTGTTAGCCAGGATGGTCTTGATCTCCTGACCTCGTGATCCGCCCGTCTCGGCCTCCCAAAGTGCTGGGATTACAGGCTTGAGCCACCGCGCCCGGCCTGTTTTTCTTCTTGTGTATTTATTTCTTATTAGCAGCTTGAAATGATCCATAGATCAGGAAACTGGTAGACATTGCAGACTTTTCTGGTTACTGCCACTCACATATTATCTTTTCTTCAAGGCCCATTCGCTCTTAACCAGAATTCCCAACAGAGAGGAGAGTGGAATAGACATGGAAACCTCTAAAAAGTTCAGGCACTATATTACTAGCACATCCCTCTCAGCTGCATATATAAAAGTCTCGAATAGACTTAATTTCTTTATATCGATGTAATAGATTAAAATCTCAAATTAATATTTTGTTTCTGAATTTTTCATATTCATTCTTTAAAGATTATTAACTAAATATAGGACTGATTATTTGGTGATTATTTAGGTGTTACAAGTGAAAATGTGTATACTAGTGTCTATGGATCTATCTCAAATGTTTCTTCAAATTTTGTGTATTCTTTCTTCATATGCTAGTTATGAACTTTAATTTGGTGCCTCTATCTGAAAACCAAGAGGAGGTGAGACACCTAAAAATATTCTCATTTGCATCTGTTTCCCTTCCTTCAGAGAAGGAGGGTTGGCCCACCCAGTTTTGCCTTGACAACAAGGAAATAACTAATGACAATTTGGGAATTAAAATTCACTGTTGATCTCTCATGCTACCATGTCAGGTCTTCCATTGTTTGGCTTAAACTGATGCTGAATTGCAAGAGAGCAGGACAGGTGCCTGTCATTTTTACATTCTGGATGGTTGCCAGCAGACATGATCAGTAAAAGTCACTTGATGTGAATCAAAGAACTTGGTTAAGTGAATCAGATCTTCTTTACTTTGTCTTCTTACAGAAAGCATGCTATAAGATTCATATTTTTTAAAAGTCATGAAACAAAAAATAACGAATTTATCCCATATATATTAAATACAGATCACTTCCTTCCTAAAAACATTTAAGTTCACTTCTCCAGAATGAAAGAGATAAACATGTGTAGATGCAAATCAATTCTGTATTGGTTTCTTATTACCACATTAAAAAGAAAATCTGAAGATATAAGTTACAACTTAATTTTGATTTTGAATGTGTACTGCTACCTAATGTACATAAAATAACCATCACAGAATGAAACTGATATATCCAACAGCTGGCTGCATTTAAATGATTTTAAAATAAGTGCTTATAAAAAGTCAATTTTTGATGTTTTGCTGCTTAGGAATGAAACAAATCACAAATACGTTTTTGTTTGATTGTCTCTGACAGGACTGGGAATTCCCCCATTTCATGGGAGACGTTGATGTAAATCTCCCTGGTTTGCACACCCCTCACATGCAGTTCAAGATTCCTTTCTTCCAGAAGATCTTCAAGGAGGAATATCGTATTCACATAACAGGTGTGTTGTATCTTCGAACACAATTTGATTATCTTCGTACATTAGTCAGGGTAATGCGAGTTGCTGTAAAAAGCAAGCCATAATATTTGAGAGACATAAATACAATTTTATTTCTCATTCACTTAACAGTGCAAGGCGGTTTTCAGATCAACAGGGGGCTCCGTACTATCATTCTGGAACCTAGGTTACTGGTGGCTTGGACAGTTTCAGTGTTAGCATCCAGCAGGCAGATGGAAATAAAGAGAATGGGGAAAGTGATTAAGAAGGCTTGTCTGTTCTTTAACCTCTTGGGCTTGGAAAAGAAATATGTCACCTTTCCTCATGTTCCATTGATGATATCTGGTACATAGCCCTAGTTAGAGTCAGGGAGAGCAAGGAAATATAGTCCTTAGTTGAGCAGCCACTTCTGGTGTCAGATCTAGTATTCTAGTGTAGGATTATCAAAGAGGGAAGAAAATCTTTGGTGTGGAGAGCCATTTCTGCCATACTCCATATACCACTCTGCTTGGCCTTGTTCATTGGATGGGTTTATTTTTCACCACATAGAACTCGGTGTCTATTTTCAATGTTATATTCTTTATGCTCTTGTTCTTTATTTGTTGCTGAAATTAAAACAGTGGTATCCTAGAGCCCCAATCAGAACATATGCTTTTAGGGAGTTAGGCCACTTCTCATTTGATTTTTCTAAAACCTACTTCTGTGGCAAAGCTCAGGTTCGTCTTAAGTGATTCTCTTGTGGATCTTCAGACTATTTTATTTTCAGATATTTTCTGCTTTTGAAATGGCTAAAATATGATTTATTATAATATCCTTTCATGACATATCAGTCATTCTCATCTAAAAAGGGCTTCCCGGAGCTACGTTTTATATCTCTCTTTCTTTATGACAAGCAGCAGACAGCTGAATGATCACCGATAAAGGATGGCATTAGTTCAAAGCTGTTCAAATGCAGGTAATGAATGTGTGTCTGTTTTAAGGACAATGGCCTAGGATCCCACACCTGCTATAATAAAATCTGCTGAAGAAATCTGTGCTTACACTGCCGTCTGTGCTGCCGAATAAAAATAGTCTAAGCCCAGAAAACATTAACATCTGAGTACTGCAAAAAACCTTTGCTTCCCAGCTAGGAGGCTCTTTTTTGCTTTGAGCATGAGGAGACCTTCCTAAATTGGAGAATGAGCTCATGAATAGGGAAGATGCAGCAGGTTTCTTTTCCTATTCAAAATGAATGAGGCCCATCTATTAAATTCACTGGGTAAATCAATCAATTTGAGTTCAGGTCACATAGTGTGGTTTCAGAGTCCCCACTTAATCTCTGCCGCATGCTACCCTCTTGGACTTCTAAAACAGCTATCACACACATGGCATCATCATATCCCTTTGGGTGGGCTTTTGCGTAGACCATCTGTTCTTGCTACCAGCTCTTGTCCCAGGCCATCATTACACTAATATTGTCTCTGACTATCAGAATGCCTTGTCAAAAATATCCTCCTTACGTACAGAACTTCAGGTTTAGAAAGGAAAAAAAAAAAAAAAGGAGAACCTATTGGTAAGAAAAAAATTGAGCTGCTAAAAATATTTAGTTTTGGGTTATTTTGTATAACTTTATCATTTACATTGTCATTTATAGACGGTACAGATTTCAGATTTGTGGTGTCCAGAGTTTACACAATGTGAAATACTCTGTTTAAGAAGATGAATATAAAATTACATCTCAAAATTATATTCAGTGCCTCGGAAGGGGGCCTTGCATGCAGGGTCCCTAAAGCTTCAGTGTTACTAACTTTGAGGTAAAGCCTACTGTGCATTTAGATAGAAGCAGATACATGGCTTCTGTTTGAACTAAAACCCTTTTCCCACCAAGAATTATTTTCTGAAAACCTAAAAGGATGAAAAGCTAAATTTTTGTAGCAGGCTGCACATTAATCTGGTTTGCCCGAAGGTGGGAAAGTATTGTAATTAAGACTTTGGTGCAGTGTTTGCCATATGATGCTGATGGCCCAGTCATCAGGGAACTTTATAAATACACAGATTGTTGGGTTTCATTACTGATGTTTTGATCCAGTAGGTCTGGGTGAGGGCCAGGGAATGGGACTTTGGAAAAGCTCCCCCATGTGATGTTGATAATTGGGAATGTCTCCTTTCTGATTGAGAGACCACAGACAAGATCAGAGCATCTCCCTGAAATGTGCCATGCAAACAATTGGGTGCCTGGACTTACCAAAAAGGCTTTTGAGGATCCCGGAGCTTAAATTCAAAATATTAATGAAATAGGGGGCGGAACGTGGTGGCTCACACCTATAGTCCTGGCACTTTGGGAGGCCAAGGCAGGAGGATCACTTGAACCCATGAGTTTCACCAGCCTGGGTAACATAGGGAAACCTCAGCTCTAAAAAAAAAAAAAAAAAAAAAAAAAAAAAAAAAAAAAAAAATTAGAAAGAAAGGAAGAAGGAGAAGGAGGGAGGGAGGGAGGAAGTTAAGGTGGGAGGATTGCTTGAGCCCAGGTCAAAGCTGCAGTCAGCCATGATGGCACCACTGCACTCCAGCCTGGGCAACAGAGCTAGATCTTGTCTCAAAAAATAACTAAAATAGGGTAGGTGAGGACTGTGGAGTGAAGGGCTCCACCATAAACAAATTAAATCCAATTTGTGGTAAACCCAGTTTATTCACATGCATTCACATAGCTATGATAAAAATACCTAGGAAAATGGCACAGGTTTGGAATTTGAAGCAGTCTGAGCTTTTCTCTCTTTTTCGTTCTGTTTCTTTTACTCTTTCTGTTTTGTTAATTGGCTGAAGAGATTGCTGAGGCCACCCCAGAATGGCATCTAGTCTTCTGTGAAGGGCTTTTTGCTTTACCTGACTACATTTGTAAAACAATTGTTTCTGTGGAAACCTAGGTAAAATTTCCAAAATACTGTGCTACATGCTGCATTTCAATATTCTCAATAGTTAGTAGCCTACACATTTCCATGTGAACTACAAATTCTAGCTTGTTGATCAGCTCCTCCAAGTCCTGGTACTTTTTTTATGGAGACTTCAGTGCTTTCCTTGATAACTAAATATAGTATCACCACTGGGGTTAGTAAGCATAAAACCCTCTAGATCCATCAGGGGATCACAAACATTAATGTGCATTAGAATCACCTGGAGAGCTTATTTAAAAGACATCTGCATTAGCCACACCTCCAGAATCTGATGCCTGAGGTATGCGGCAGACTTGGAATCCACCCTTCTGTCAAGCATGGCAAGTGATACGTCTGCTGGCTGGCAGAGGACTGCTCTTTGAGACACACTGCTACTGAGAGACATTTTCTATAGTTAGAATTCCTCTTATCTCAGCTTTAATTTGTTTTCATAGGCAACTGTTAAAATCAAAAGCCAAGGGGTAGAATGCAAATTCAATAGCAGTGGGATGACCAGGGAGAAAGGCACATGGTAGAGTCCTCCTAGGAGCTGAAATTTTAGAGCTGGGGCCAGCAGAGGAGACTATGATTGGGGAAAGGAGCTGGTCTCAGTGACCACAGAGGAAGCTGGAGCCAGGGATGGGAAGGGAACCTGTAGAACTCCAAATGGCTCCCTCTGTTGCTTTATCTGCTTTGCTCATTCTGCACTAGAGGAGCCTGGACAAGGACTGTGAAGGGTCTCTGGAGTCAAAAGTTGACTCCACCTTGGCCCCAATCTACCGTGTCCCTATGATCTGGAAAAGACATCCAGCATACACAGAAGCAATGGAGCAAAGAGGTTGGATACATGGGCTCTAGCTTTGCTACGTACTGGTGATGTGGTCCTCATCGAGTTCCTTAACCCTTCAGAGACTCAGTTTCTCATCTATTTAATGGGCACAGTAATAATACTTATCCCATAGGGTTGTTGTGAGAATTAAAATAATATATGTAAGGCACTTACAACACTGCTTGCCATGTAGTAAGCTTTCAATAAGTTTTCACTGTTTTTTACTTAAAGCTCTTTCTTTCATCTGGCCAGAGATTGTCTTTTTTATTTAATTCAGAAATGCTGGGTAGCTTGAGAGGGTGCCCTCTTGCCACCTATCCACTCTTCTGAGTTCTCTACTATTATCTGTTGTCCTGAGTCCTTAAAAAGGAGAAAGCTAAGAATACAAAATTCTCTCTCCCAAGGAAATACTCTGTATGTAGAGGGTTATCTGACACTGATGAGTTCCCATTGACATTTTAAAAGCATTTAGGATTTGAGTATTTTTTTAATCCTGATTCCAAGCTAGTTTTATTTATGCATGTCAGAAATAACTTGAATTGTTGCATCTGTTTAGCTCATCTGGATCCCCCTTGACAGATGGCTTGCTGCAGTATGTATGAGCTTTCATTTTATAAGCTGGGCCACAGCTTATAAAAATAAATCATTTCTATCCAAGGGTGTTTTAAAATATATTTTTTTCTTAGAATTTTGACTTCAGTAACAAAGGGAATAAATGGTCAGTGATTAAGTAACACTGGTACTTTTAGCCCAAGTTCATTGTTCTCCTTCTAAAAGTAAATGCTAAAAGCAACTGTATAATGATCTTCTCTGCCCTCTTCCCCTTTACCTATAAGGTAAGTGCATAGATGGATTGAAATTGCGATGTACTAAATCTCTGGAGGTGAGAGAGGAATGGCCTCTCAATTCAGTCTCGGAAGCTCCTCTGAGTCCTATTAATGCCAATCCCAGTGGAAGCTCTGCCATCTGTCATCTCAGCCAGACAAAGGAAGTGTCCCATTGGTGGCCATCATCTGAGTAAATTAGGAGGGGGTTGGTCAAAAGGCCAGAAGGAAGACCTGTGCAGCCTTGAGAAAAGAATTCACACTGTTGGCACGATGATGCCCACGGGAACCCTTTCGGCAAAAATGGAACATGTAGAAGTAAACAAACCTATGTAGTGTCTGTTCTACTTCAGTTTCCTGTGTTGTATGAGGGTACAGGTGTTTTACAATGGTGAGAATGTGAAAAATAATGAATAAAAATGAAGGATTTTATTTTCATAGGTGCATGATTTCTAGCAAATGAGTTCCCAGAAAGTGGTTTTTTAAAAGAACTCTCCTGTATGAATCAGGCCATGAGAAGGCTGGGGAGGGGAAGGCCAGTAGTTCCTCCAGCAGCATGTTCTGTCTGGCAAAATTAGCAAGGGACTTGTTATAAGGAAATGTGATGCATCCTGTATACAAAGAAAGTCCCCGAAGATCATGAATTTATCCAAAGTACACAAAGACCTCTTGGTCCTCTCTCAGTTGTGAATTTTTCCAAACCTCTCCTCAAGCAATTTTCATTTTCAGCTCTAAGAGTTAACTATGTTTACTTCTATATAAAGCAGCAAATAAAATAAAATTCCTTTTATTTTCCAAAACTCATCTTCTTCAGGGCCATCATTTTACCCGTGACCTGTCAGTTCTTGCTGGCCCTGAGTGTCTGCCCTGCCCACCCTGAGGCATCCTGTCTTCATTTGTACATACATGAGCACCTTTGTAATAAAACTTACATGCCCTTTAGGAATTGTCTTCAGAGCCAGAGGAAGGATTTGAAATATATAATTATTCATAATCCTTGAAACATGAACATTTTGCTTTTCCCAGTTTTTAAGATTATATCCAATTTTAGCTATATCATGGAATTCATCAGATAATTATGACACGTGCATTTTATTTGAAATGCTAAAACTTTGTGTATTTTTCTGGGCACATCGTCTTATAGTTTACAAGTTGGTTAACATATTTTTCTGAGTTAGTATGTGTCAAAAACTAGTTGGTATCTGGAGAACACAGAAATGAACACGACACAGTTTCCAGTCTCAAGAAAGTCATAGTCTAATGGTCATCTCATTCAATATAACCATTTGTCTTCTTCTTTCTGTGTTTATGATCACATGTTCCTACCTGTACTCTTCACATTGGATTGCTTCCTAAGGAATAGTCGCCCACTTAGGAAGTAACAATGACAAGAGAGGCACTTTGAGAAGCTGTATCAGTTTGTTTTTAAGTCTTAAGAAGGTACTTTGATAACTCAAATAATTATGACTACTTCATAAATTAATAAGTAAATATTTTCAGTTTGCTACATGGCCTCCTCATAACCCAAGTACTTAACATGGTTTCTACCTATCCCTAAATTGCCTAGGGGAGAGACATGAAGAGATGCTAACTCATGAGCCCTGTTTTTACTGCTTACATCTGGAATGAAGGGAGATTGAATATGGATGGCCAAGAAAACTGGTACAGCAAATTGCGTATTTCTTTTACTTATCCAAAATTCATCTTCTTCAAGCCCTGGTTTTGTGCTGTCCCATGATGGTTGCTGAATGACTTTGTGGAGCATAACTGCACATCCATACACCTGCACTGGATGTCAAAGTCTAGCCAAGTCATCGCACCCACGTGGTAGAGAAGGGCCCACACAGCACAGCTCAACCACAGTGCTAACTGGCACTCTGCAGAGTAAAAGATTAAAAATATTATATTTGCATATTTCAATCATGAAAAGTTCATTCTGTGGTGGAATTATCAGTACCTTATAGTCTTTTTCCTTAGTTGAAAAAATAACACTTTCCCTCAAATTGTTGTCATTTGCTATTTAAGCGAGGTTGATATTTAATGAAGAATCCTTTTAAAATGACCTATCCTCAGATTCTGTAAACTCCCACAAAGTAAAAAGATAAAATTTTCATTGTAATATCATCTCTGACAAGCAGTAAGATTCATTAAAAGCCTCAAAACCAAAAAAGAGGTAATCCCACCAACACCATGCAGTGATTTCTCATTAGAGGAGATAGTGAAGTATTGCAACAAGGAGATTAATAGAAAGAATGTATGGATTCTTACCCTACCTCCTTGCTGATTTACATCCTGCTATGTAGTTGAAACAACAGGGGAAAATGCAAAAGCTCTCATATGATTAATGCTGAAATACCAACCCTCTGGTTACTGTCGATTATATATTCACAACAACACACTTGGGAAAATGGCTATAGAAGCACTTTCTATTCTGTTCTTTTTTGTCTTAAATCCTTTCTATATGGGTCATTTCAGGGACTCAAATTTGTTTTTTATGGTAAACACTGTTTCTCAGAATATACAATTTTTTTTCAGAAAACCTTTCTCCTTCTAAATTTGTATATTCTATCTTCTTTGCTCTAATGTTGAGATTTCCTGGCCCAGCATAAAACACTAAGATTTAGGCAATGTTTATTTCACAGACTCATCAAAGAGTCTTCCCAGGGCTGGGAAGAAATCTTAAGGATTATCTAGCTCAACTCTCTCACTTTATAGACAAGAACACAGGGGTTGGGTTGCCCTGCCTGACTTTACCTTCTGCTTTTGCCACATCTGATAGAGCAAAATGAATTTCTTAAGGAGGAAAAAGCATTACCAAGGTAACGACACAGTGTGTGGGAAAAATGGAAGGATGGATGACAGAAAAGATGAACATCCTTCCTATGTAAACAGATAAATGAACTAGAGGTCATATCAGGTGGGCAGAAACAAACAAACAAAAGTAATAAGAAGGGCCATTTTTTTCTACCGTTTTAGCAGCTTCAAGTTTTAGCTGAGTGAGGGAAGGACGCTGCTGCATCCGCAGGAGGGAGAAGAAGGGAAATGTGATATGAATAGGCAGCCTGGCTCACTGCATCCCTTCCCCTCTGCACTTCCCCACGCCAACATGGCCTCTCTTCTGTGGCAGAGAGGTAGGGACACAATCCCCTGTTTTTTAGCCTCAAAATTCATAGATATAAAAGGTCTTTCCTCAGGGCCAATACTACTGTAGACAAACTACTAATTGCTAAGGATTTTGAACATATTAAATATGCTGATTCACAAAGCATATTTACATAGAGCCACACACTGGGTCCTCCTGGATAACTGGTTCCATGTCATCTTCCTGTTGTTGGTATTTAGTAATGTATACTCTTTTATCCCAACAGAAAAATTAGATAATGTGATCAATTTTAGGATATATCTTTGTTACTATCCTTACATGTCCTTCTCTCTATTCCATCACCAAGATCCTATACTGTGTGGAATAAAGAAGTGGGGAAAAGAAATTGGAGAAATAATACCGCCCTACATATTTGGCAAACAATATATTTCAGAGAGTGTTCCAGTACAACATCTCACTTTATCCTCACAAATAATCCTTTGAGGTAGTTACACTGGTATTATTCTCCATTTCACAGAATAAAAAATTGGATTCTATATACGACCAATAAGTAGACAGATTTGTTGGAGGAGGACAGAATTATGGAACTGGAAGGCATCTAGTTCAGTTTTCTCAATTTGAAAATAGAATAACCGTGGTCTAGAGAGGTTAAACAGGTGACTCAAGGTCATATGCTTTAGGTTTAGTGTTGGGATGGGCCATCTGCTGATTTCTAGCCTGCAGCTTTGTCTCCATGGTGCTCCCTTTTACAAACCAGTAAAGATGTGTTGGAGTAGATGATGATATCCATTAACTGATGTTAGGCCACACAGTTTTAATTTGCTCCTTCTCCATCCCATCTAAATGTTCAGACATCAGGACACTTGAGAAATAATAAAAAGTAATCCTTGGGTGTGCAAGTTTAGTGGTCAAACATCCAGCACTATTCACTTGGTAGAAAAATAATTGAATAGTGCTGGAAAAAGTTCTTTGGGAGAAAGAAACGTTTGGGAGTCAAGAAAGTAGTGGGAGCCAGGTATGGTGACTTGGGCTTGTAGTTCTAGCTACTTGGGAGGCTGAGGCAGGAGAATTGCTTTTGTCTAGGAGTTCAAGGCTGCAGTGAGCTATAATTGCAACACTGTGCTCCAGCCTTGCAACAGAGTGAGACACTATCTCAAAAGGAAAATAAAAATTTAAAAAGGAGATGGTGATCAGTCATACAAGCACAAGGACCTCTTCCCCCACCATGTGATCTGGCTTTGTAACATGTACAGTTTAC
Organism: Colobus angolensis palliatus; assembly: GCF_000951035.1. NCBI lineage: Eukaryota > Metazoa > Chordata > Mammalia > Primates > Cercopithecidae > Colobus > Colobus angolensis. Next base: position 3,080,801 of record NW_012114600.1, on the reverse strand, counting down.
AGCAAGAGAATAAATATAAAGCTCCTACAACAGAGGAGAACCCAAAGCCCCTCCTTCAACTTGCTTTCTGTCATGGCATCTACAGATTAGTGTCTCCTCAATACTGGATAAGAATCTCTGAACTTTTTCATTTCTCTTGTTTCTCATCCCTTTCTGGCCTTTTTCTACAATAATCTCCACTCTTTTTGTTTGCTGTCCCCTCAGCCTCTTTCTTCCATGTCATCTCATCTTTTCTTATATACTGTTCTATCTGCAACATACTGAAAGCATAAACTAAAATAAACACAAAAAATTTTCCAAACTGTTTTCTGTCCTGCTTGTTCCTCAAGGACCACATGAATTGTTCCTTCCTCAAAATCGTCCCTGCAGAAAGTATCCTTCAGTTTTTTTTTTTTTTTCCATTTCCTCAATATCTACAGCATTTATGGTTTGTATCACTCATTTGGCACCTCTCAGATGTAGTCTCTTATTATTTATCTGTTGATCTCTGTCCTGTTCCCCTAACAAGATGATGAATTCCTTTCTGAAGGGCTGAAACATAGGTCTTCAGCATCTACCAATGTGTTCTACACAGAGTCTATTATGGTTGATCCTTAGTATGAACCTGGTTTAGTTTTGAAGATCTCATGAGTGGTTTGAACTTAACAACACCAGATGCTATAAATATTTTATAATATCTGAAACAACATTCCCATTGTTCAGAATTACTTTCCAGTTGGGTATGCCCAAAAAAATCATTCAGGCAAGAGTTTTCATTTCAAATATTATAAACTCTATATAGCTGAACAATGTCAGGACAAGCAGATTTACTATTTCCCTTCATATAGTTTAGGTAAGTTCTCTTCATAGAGGAGCAAGTTGCACCTTCTCATGCAAATAAAAAAATTATCATGGTTTAGGCAAGGCTTTCATGATAATAATTATAATAATTACTGGGCCCCTATTATGTACCAGGCACTGTCATTAGTATCTAGTAAACCCCTATTTTGTACCAGACATTGTCCTTAGCATCTAGTAATCGCATGAAATTCTGACAACTTTAATAAATACTATTATTTTCTACATGTAAAGAAACTGGGCTTTAGAGAATTTAACAACTGGCTCCAGAACACACAGCTAGTAATTTTGGAGCCAGGATTAAAAGTATTTAGTCTTACCTGTAATAGGAGCTTTAATAAAATATGTAATTATGATGATAAAATACTTTCCTAAACTCCTCACAGTTATGTCTTTTATATTTTTATGTAGCTGGATATTTTGTTAGACTGTATATTGCCAAATACATAATCATATGAAGCAGTAACAATAATGTTACTTCAAATACAAAAGAAAAAAATTTTGGCATAATACATAAAATTATTTTAACTAAAGCTTCTGGAACCTGGTACATATGTCCCCTAACTTGCTACAACAAACCTATAAGGCAGGTATTACTGTATTATTATAATATACATGATGCTGTAAAACTTGCAATAATTTATAATGAAAAAATTATAATAGAATCTAGTATCTCTTGAAAGTTTTTTCACTTTTTGTCCATTTGTAGAAATTATAATAAAAATTATAATGGACTCTAGTATACCTGAAAAGTTTTTCCACATTCCTTCCATTTGCAAATGTAAAACTTTCATTTGATAATAGATCATTAAATATTGTATTTATATAAGATTTTTAAATACTAAAAAAGAAACATTAGTAGTTACAATCTCTTCAAATATATCTTTTCAAGCAGTTCATAAAGTATGGTTACATTTATGTCTGATAAATGCATTCTGTTCAATGAGAATTTGATGCAATTATTTTTAAAGTCTTGAAATAAATGCTCAAGGATTATTGATCTGAATCACATCAACTAATGGTTTAATCAACAGGTCACCTACAAACAGCAATATGAATTCATTTGATATACTGCTGTGCTTGCATTGCAAAATGATTTATTTCTTGCCCAGACATAATTATAAAACTGTAAGAGATGTTCAATCATACATTGAACTTTTCTAAGAATTTCATTAGACTTTGTTTTTTCACATTAATTGAAATGTTCTAGAGGATAACCTACATGGAACCAAATTTGAGTATAGCTGTGGTGCCTATAAAACAGAGAGATTTGATCTTGTTAGTATAAATACCATAAATTACTGGCTCAGGGAACTACAGTTGTGTTTTCATATGCCCAGAATCCATTTAGTAAATTCCCTTTGCCAATTCACTTAATGGCAGCACAGCACTCTCAAAAAATTAATTGTTAACCAGTCTAAAACATTAATAATTTATGCTATTATACCATTATCCTCATTTTATTGAAGAAAACCCTATTGCAATTTTATGGCCCTTTGATTAATGCAGTATTTCTTTTTTAATGCAGGCAAATGGTTTAACTATGGAATTATCTTCCTTGTCTTGATTTTGGATCTTAATATGTGGAAGAACCAAATATTTTATAAACCTCATGAATATGGGCAATATATCGGCCCAGGGCAGAAGATATATACAGTGAAAGACTCAGAAAGTTTAAAAGATTTGAACAGAACCAAGCTATCCTGGGAATGGAGGTCCAATCACACTAACCCTCAGACTAATAAAACATATGTTGAGGGAGACATGTTCTTACACAGCAGGTTCATAGGAGCCAGTCTTGATGTCAAGTGTCTGGCCTTTGTTCCAAGCCTGATAGCCTTTGTGTGGTTTGGATTCTTTATTTGGTTCTTCGGACGATTTTTGAAAAATGAGCCACGCATGGAGAGTCAAGACAAAACTTACACTCGCATGAAAAGAAAATCTCCATCAGAACATAGCAAAGACATGGGAATCACTCGAGAAAACACCCAGGCTTCAGTAGAAGACCCCTTGAATGATCCTTCCTTGGTTTGCATCAGGTCTGACTTCAATGAGATCGTCTACAAGTCTTCCCACCTAACCTCGGAAAACTTGAGCTCACAGTTGAACGAATCTACTAGTGCAACAGAAGCTGATCAAGACCCAACGACTTCTAAAAGTACACCTACGAACTAGACTCGGAGATAGACTTGGAGATAGCACAAAAAGCAACCTTGAGTGTAACTTTAAAAATTTAGTCTTTCATTTTGTATATGTAAGGTTTACGTAGTGTTAGGTAAAAATATGAACAATGCCACAACGGTGCTCAACATGCTTTTTCTAGGATTCATTGTTTTCTATTTGTATTATAATACACGTGCCTACTGTGTACTTAACAGTCCTCTAGAGATTGCTTTTCACAATTGCACAAGCTATTACTGACTTTACAGCATAGTAGAAGATTAGCTGATGACCCGTGTATCTGATGTTCAACCATAGTGGTGCCTTGAGACATTAAACTGTTTTTAACTGTACCAGAAATGAAGTGTGGAACAGTTACCTAACCTATTTCACATGGGCGTTTTGTATACAACTATTTTGATCTACACTTGATGTCTGAGCAGTAAACAGAAATAGCTAAATGTGACTCAGGAAGTATCTCTTGGTTTCTTGTTCAGCAGCAGAGTTGGTGACTTTGACAATTGGACTGCAGAGAAACATGGTGATCACCTTTTAATTTTTATTGGCTGTCTGCCAAATATAAATACCAATGCAAAATTCAGTAATAGGAGATCTATAACCCAACATGGGTCACTACTCATGAAATGTGACTTTCTCCCACCAGTAATTGCAATTAGGTGATAATACCTAATTATGTTTTCCTAATTAAAGATAAATTGCTACTTGATAAAAAATCCTGCCCTTCACCTTTGGGAACAAAGGTTAAGAGACACAGTTGGGTGAACTCTCAAATTTATTGGCATTTACACAAAGCCCCAGACAACCAAGGAACTGAGGTTTTCATCATGTGAGAGCAGCACAGCCCACCATTTATAATATTCATATATGTTTCTGCAAACATGACTCTGGATAGTGAAAATTGAAAAACATATGCCAACCCCAAGCAAGGGAACTCCTCAAAAAAATCATGCAGCGGAACCTTGTCAGGTAGAGAAGCCGTGCATGAAAGAATTTGTTTAATGTCTTGTTTTGCGTGTGTGTTTTTTGTTTTTGTTTTTTAAGAACTAAATATTGCACATTAATAAATAAGAATTATACAGCAGTAATTATGTGATGTAGTTTTTTGTTTAATTGTACCTTGGCTTAAGAAAAGTCAATTTACTTGGGGCTTTTAAAGCTTGATGTCAGGCAAGTTAAGAAAAGGCACACTCTGCCAACTTGCTTTCAATTTTGTTCCATAAATTGTGGTTATGTTTCTTGACAGGGTGAGGGGAAATCACTTTTAAGGAAAAAAATATTTTCCTGTCACACACTGACATAGCTGCATTTTGTCTTTATGATTTTTTAAATCTCTCTTGTTTTGATCTATCTGCTTTTAAGCTTGCAGCATACTGAATTTAGCATGCATAATAGAACTATGCATTTATCTGTCACTTGAGAGCCAGCTTTAATAAACATCTTTACTAAGCATTTGGAACCATGCCCCTGCTGTTACTTTTACCTTTAATAGCCATGCATGGTGCTACTTAGAATCAAACATATCCGACACACACACACAAATGCAGAGATCAAGCTCACTATAGTAACCCATTGCCCACACTATCCAAAGGAACTTACCATGTTATGTGTGATAGGTGGCAACACTAGCTATTACTAAATTTTGGCAGCCTAGAACATTCAACTTTTAGCTCTGGAACATGTGAAAACACCTAGCACCATATTTTTATTTATTCTGAAAATCATAGTCTTGTAGAATGAAGAAAGAAATTGATTTAGGAAGTAGATGTTTATTATCAGTATGCATGTCTTATAAAAATATTATTTGAGAATTTTTACATGGGTATTAATGGAAAATGTTTTAATGAGAAGATCTAATTAGCAGAAGTAAGAAAAAAAATAACAAACCTAGAACAACATGTTTATGTGTTTCTAGGGATTAGCTAGAAAAACTATAAAAAAAGAAAATATATATTTAAAGTTTTCATAAATTTAGTAACAAACGGAATAATTTCCAAGGACATTTTAATAGTCAAACAAGACTTCAGCCTTCTAAGGCTTCCACTATTGAACTATATTTACTGATAGTGACCTTTTCTTACCTACACGTGGATCTACTTTCGTCTTTTGGTGCCTCTTTTGGATATTGCATTTATACCAAGTAAAGATACTAAAATGAAATAAAATAAAAGTAAAAATTAAATCCATTCACGTTCAGTCTTGAATCCTGAGTCATACTAATAGACTGAGACTCTACAGAGCTTTTTGAGTACCAAAACTTTTAAATTATTAAGGACATTTTAAAAAGAGATGTGTAGCAATCTCAGAAATCGAGGTTAAAAAAAAAGATTTAAAAAATTACTAAGCACAGATTCTAAAGAAAGCTTAACAAATGTGATGTCTTAATTGCAGTGATGCTTAAGTACTATAAACAATTATATTTCTACTGTTCAGTAATTACAGTACTTTCTTCCACACAGTGCAGAATTTGAACTAATTTGACATAATTTTAGTATCCTACATTTATGGAGTACTTCATTAGTAGTTTAAATGGAAAATTAAATAAACACTATGAATTTGTGCCTGATAATATACACTTAGACATAAATCTCATCACCACATATCTGTTTGTATTGTATAATCGTAATTAGTTACCCTATTTTCTCCCCATGGTAGCTACTTATCATGTTACCTTATCTTTTAGCATAACTGAGATCACCGGCAAATTCTATTTAAAATGTTACGAATTATTTCTTCTGCATCTGCCCTAAGAGTCAACCAGGTACAATTTTTTTTTATTTCTGTAGCATCAGATTTCACACAAGTAATGTCCAAAAACAGTGCACCACTGGCTGACAGTATAGGGAAAAAGTCCAACATAGGCATTCAGATTTGAAGGAGGGATTCAATACATGGTAACTCACCACGGGGGTCCATAAGCAATTTTATTACATTATTTGGCTGCCCCATGGGTCACCAACACAGCCCAATATAAAATATGAGAAAAACAGTGCTAATAAATCATTCTTAACTGTCCCTATAACTGATAATTCAGGAGGCCAACTGGATTATCTGACATTCAGCTAAGACCTCAGTACCCTGCCATTGCTTCTCATCTATCTGTCTTCACTCTGAACTGACCCTTATTTTAAATTTCAACTCATGGTTAGGCAGTTACAGGTAGGGTTATATTGTTTTTTTCCTGAGACTGTGACTTGGCTCACTACTCTATCTGGCCTGATTTCCTCGAGCTTTGTCCCTCAGAACCCAACTCTGGCCTATTAGCCAGCCCTTACCTTTAAGAGAGCAAGAGAAACTCAATTAGTTCTGCAGCAGATAAACTGGCACTTTCCTCATTTATCCCCATTTAGACATTTAAACATATTTGTGTGCACAGAGTTGTAATTAGTGAGAATAAATATAGATAACAGAGTCAAGCTCAGAAACGTTTGGCTTGCTTCCATTTAAACTGGTCTACAACTGTCTTATTTGAACAACTAGGGAAGTTTAGATGTATTATTTATAACTCACAAGTCACTCTTGTTGAAGAAACTAGAAAAATAGGTGGATATTTATAATGAAAAGAGAAGGTTAGGCAGATGGTGGAGAACAAGTGCAGGTTGCTGCAACGAAATCTTAGAATTAAAAACAGCAATTTAAACAGGCTTTAAAACTGCAGGGAGAGGATAGAAGCCTCTATGAAAGAAACTTCACCATAAAATTCTCATTAGGCTAGTACTCTTATGTGTTGTGTAGAGCACTCAAAAGTTATGTTCAACATAACTCAGCAAGGGTATTACATAAAAGACTGGTTGGTTGGTTGGTTGGTTGGTTAGCTGGCTTCTTAAACATTCTAGCATTGAAATTACTCTCTGTCTGCCCCAGGGAGCATGATGAGACCTGGGAGGGGAGAAATGTTATTGTGAAACAAACTACAGTAGGCAACATGAGAAGAGAGAAAAATCACCACATCAGTTTAGAGAGACTGGAACATCCTTGATGGAGGAACAAACATCGGGGCAAATTTGGCTTGTAAGCATATTATCAGCATACAAAAGCTGATATCCTGTAAATGAAAATATCTTGCAGGTACTTTCTCCTAGAGAGAGATTCTGAAAAAATTTAATGAGAAACAAAGTTGGAAAGTATTACTAATTTAATATGTATAAAATACTACTGATAATATTTTAATTTAGTGTGAGGTATCAATTATTTTACTTCAGTGAATATAAAACACATTTCACAGGTTTATATATCTACCTCCAACATAAACTTTCTTAAGGTCTTAAATTCCTTAATACCAACTGTACTATTGGGCTTTTTAAGGACTTACATAACTGAGAAGGACCACTATAATTTATAATTGAGAATTACAGTAACAAAACCAATGTATAGATACTCCTTGCTCTAGTAAACTTTTTCACCCTATCCAGATCTTTGCTCAATTCTCATATTAATGATACTACCATTTTGAATATTTTCTATGTGAAAATAAATATTCCATTCAATACTCACATTAACCTTAACAATTGAAGGTAAATATGGTTAATTTCACTATACAGATGATGAACCTCAGGCTTAGAGAGGATTTTTGACTTGCCCGAGGACTTAAAGCTAGCCAAATGCAAAGTTAAGATTGGAATTCAGGCTTGTCTGACTCCAGTTTTCCATCACAAACATCTATAAACACCCATCAAAACTAGAGTATCATATCAAATGGGATCTTTGGTAAAGATAACCTGGGAAATGGTTGTAAAGCCATTTTAAAGCCAAATATGCTTGACTTCTAGCAATTCTTACCTCTCAAGAATCTAAGTTAAATATTAATTTCTAATAGCTGCCTGGATGCAATTTACAATTTAAAGCATATGATTGAAACAGATAAGTTCAAATTAAATGGCAAAAGCAGTCAATTCATTGCCAGGTGTTTTGATTTAAGCTACATTTTTAAAACCACAACACAGATTTGTCCCAATACAATTCCTAGCATTGGAATTTGTTTCTTTTGTCATTTCACTTTCTTTGGGGAAGGGAGACTGGAGTTCTGCATGTTTTGAACATATCCCTAGGAGAATGTTAGAGGAAGAACTGGTAGTTATGAATATTAAAACAAGGGGAAGAAAAGATTAGCTAATGGCCAGTTCTAGGAAGCATAATTTGAATATGGGCTCTAGAGACAACCATATTTTACAACCATATTTGGAAATGATGACTCCAAATTTATTATTTTTAAGAATCCTTATCCAGGTATCAAGACTGGCCGTGAAGATGTTTCCCTTGACACATGAGTTATTCTCCTATTCTCCTCCCTGGAATGGGAATTCCTCACAGGGTTTTGAAGAGGACCAAAGAAGACTGTATACGTGAAAGCATGCGAGTAGTTGCAACAAGTCATGCAGACATGAGGTGAATATGACAGGCGTGGGCTCCAGTCCCCTCTAGTGCACAGCTTTCAACAGAACCCCCTTGGCTTCTTCCGAGTTGATGCTGCCATTAAACGTGATTAGGCCGTTTGCTCCCAGTTTTCTATCCCTGTCGGTTGCTTTGAACTCTACAAGCTGCAATGTAATCCCTTTTCACTTTTAACAGAAGTTCAGATCCCTTAGTTTAAAGCAAGCAGCTATGTTGTCTGAAATCAGTGGTCATAAACCCTTGCAGCTGCTGGGCCAAACTTACTCCTCAAGGTTTCCTAGGCTCTAGAGTTGTAAATTATTTCTTTCCTTTTATGATTGCTTTACTAGCTTCTCTTATCAGGACACTCTCATCTTGCCATTCACCACCTTTCATAAATCCTGAAGTGAAAGTGCTTGTGTCTTCAGCCTTTAAAGAAAGCTGACACATACACCTGAGCCCCTGCACTTTAGGATCTCCCAGCTGTATTTGGATGCAGTTGAGGTAGCCACTTCTGAATTGGGGTGTCACTCTAGCCTTGCCTTTTAGAAAGCTCACCTTGGCAGCCTGTGGAATCAGGGCAACACTTCAGCCAAGCCACAGTGCTTTGTAGAATAAAATTTTAAAACAATGTCAGAGTTTTCCATTTACCATATAGACTTATTTGCTTTGAATACATCATTTTATCTGATAGTCCAGTTGACTTCAACCGAACCACACTAGAAAAGATCTGCACTTAAAAACAGTTACTCTTGACTGAAACAAAATGTGTAAGATGAGACGAAGAGCAATGGCCAGATCAGGAAAGAACTCTTAACAAATTACTCTTCAAGCTTGATAACCATGAGACTACTATAAAATTATCTTTGAAAAATTATAATGTTTTTGAATTTGAGGAGCAACATGTTGAACTTCAAAAACACTGGGAAACTCAGAGGATCTGTCATTTACATAACCAAATGGTCTCCAAAATGAATAGATTTCATTTACTGCTGTCTCCTATAATTGGTCCACTATCCTATTCTCCATCATTATCACTACTGCCATGCTGCAATCTCATATTCTATTCCTAAGATGACTGCAATTAATCTTCATTGATCTTCCTGGCTCTCACCTTTTCCAGTGCTATCTATTCTCCACACTTGTACCAGAATAATATTTCTGAAGTGTAAATCCAATTGTAACACTTCACACTTTCAGTGGCCAGTTATTGCTCAGCAGTGGTTTTCAAAAGCATTGTGTACAACTCCAAAATCCCAGTGGCTTAACACAATAAAAATCAATTCCTTGCTCGTATGGCCACTGAACTGGGTGTTCACTGGGTGGTCTTACATACAATGACTCAGGGACTCAGACATGTTTCAGCAAGAGGTTCCTTGACTTTCTAGAGTCTTATGGTCTTCGGCATATTCAGCAGGCTGGTGATGAAGGAGAGCAACTGAGGAAGATGCTGTAAGAATTTTCAGGAATAAACTTGGAAGTAGCATGTATCACTTCTTGCATTCCATTGGCCAGAACTCAGTTACAGCCTCTGCCTAACTGCAAGGAATGCTAGGAAATGCTCTTCAGCTCTATGCCCACAAAGGACAGGGAATAAGCTTGGGGAATTTCTGATCAGAAGAGCATTTACAAAATATGCCCAGCCATGTCTCACACTGGGAAATACAATTTAGTGGGTTTGGGATGGAGCTGGAGCTGAGCTGAGTTTTTAAAGTTCCATAGGTGATTCTCTTACAAACATCAATTTGAGAACCACTAATAAAATGCAGATTACTGCCTAGCACTCAAGACTGTATGCCAGCTTCTCTGGTTTTCTCTCCCCTGTCCAGTGGCTTCTAATCCTGCAGCCATGTTGAACTACTGACAGCTCTCCATTGCATCACTTGTACCACTCAACTCTGCTTTTGCTCAGTGTCTTCTGTTTGGACTCCCCTTTTCCACCATAACAACCAAGACCAGTTCAAGTATCATCTATCTTATTAAGTCTTTCTTCATCTTCCAAAATAAAATGTACTGCCCCTCAATTGTGTTCCTATATGACCTACCTTTTATCTATTATAGTATCTTTAGCATTTCTTCCACTGTATGTTTATATATCTCTGTCTCCTATTAGATTATAAACATTTTGATCCTGCCTATAATGATGATTTGGTGTGGGAGGAGGAATTATACATTAATTATCTTTTATCACAAAATTTGACTGAATAACTACATATTAAGTGAAATAATGTGTTTAGAATTGACTCATTCAGGCTGGATGCGATGGCTCAAGCCTGTAATCCCAGCAATTTGGGAGGCCAAGGCAGGCAGATCACTTAAGGTCAGGAGTTTGAGACCAGCCTGGCCAACATGGTGAAACTCTGTCTCTACTAAAAATACAAAAATTAGCCGGGTGTGGTGTAATCCTAGATACTCGGGAGGCTGAGGCAGGAGAATCACTTGAACCAGGGAGGCAGAGGTTGCAGTGAGCTGAGATCATGCCATTGCACTCCAGCCTGGGCAACAGAGCGAGACTCAAAAAAAAAAAGAATTGACTCATTTATGTAGCACAATATTCTCAAATTATCTGATCCTCTCCATGATAGATGTTGTAAGGGAGTGGACTCTGCCAGTCAAATCCTTTCAGTTAAGAGGGAGGAAGGATTATTTCTTACATTCAATATGGGGAATGATAGGTAAGAATGGCAAATTTAGAAAATCCAATTTAAAGAGAGTATCCCAGTTGAGCCAGAAAAACTTGAACAAAACTATCAAGTAAGGGAGGCCCACAGTAGGAAGTGAGAGCAAACCAGGACAAAGTACGAGAGAGTTAAAACAAAGAGCAGCCAGTCAGAGGGGCAGCTGGAAGTCTGCTGCACTAATTTCTGAGACAAGAGTGCAATATCTTCACCTGACTCTTCAGTTCCTTCTTCTACTACAGCTTTTCATGGGTGAATTGACTGTGATTGATGGGAAGGCAGTTATGTGATGACTGACTCTGTATCTTGAGATGCCAGTCTTTTAGAAGAAAGGAAACAGAATGTCCCCATTCTGTATGTTTTTCTACAGTTCATATCTCTGAGTGCACACCCATAGCATTTAGTAAGTTTACAGGCAGGACCAGACAGAATGAAATTGAGATGATGAAGCAGGTTTGCATTTTACATGTTGCACTCTGAAAGCCACAATTGGATAATAAACACAAATCGGAAGCTCTAAAACTCAGACGAACTGTGATTATAGCTGTGCTTTTATAACTGGTATCTCAGAACTCCCTAGAAGCTTATTTACATGTTAAAGACATCAATTACTCCTCCCATTTGAAATACATAGTTCTTGTAATCAATTGCTTTGTGCCAATGTTTAGAATTATTCATGAAAGAGTTATATTTTAATGGCATTTGATGAGAACCAGCAGCAGCATCCATTAATTTGATTAGTTGTGTACGGGCTGGAAGAAAAGCCTGGCACCTAGCCCTAAGCAAATCAATAGTGTGAGGTCTAAGTGTAAGTATCCATCCAAGCCAGCCTTGCCAGCCAGAATTCTACACAGAGTGACAACAGTGGAGGGAGGGCAAAACGTTAGACAAGAAGTGTCTTATGGCCCCTCTTTCTGCCTGCTTGGCATTTTACCATCAGTTACCTCTTATCTAAAGGCAATGAGTGTAAGCTGTTTTTCTACTCCACCCTACTCCAGCCCCACACCCTATTGTCCCTTCTGAAGGACAGAGTAGAGGGATTTTTGTGGGTTGTTTTTTTTTTGTTTGTTTTGTTTTGGTTTTTTTGAGACCTAAGGACTTAAATATGTATCATCATCCAAGCCTGAAAACAAATAAATCTGGACATTGAAGAAAACAGGAGCAAGAGCCAGGGGCCCAGTTCCACTGCGGGGTTCCTCTATTTGAAAGGGTTGAGGAGTAGCTTCTAAAGAAGGCAGAAGAGCCCCTGATGCAAGGGATCCAATATGGAGGGAAGTGTGGCAGCAGACACTGCTGGCGCTGGCAAGGTTTTGTCATTTGTTCCAGAGAAATCTGTCCAGTTTGAAGCAGAAAGCATTCCTGGGAGAAGCCAAAGGAGAGGCATACAGACATCCCAAGCTGGGACATCAACCAGTTTGCGTTTTGTGATTGACCAGTCACTTGGCCTCCAATCAAATGGTCTCGGGTTTCGGGCAGGGTACCAGTAGAAAATGGACTGCAGACAAGAGACCAGGCTGTATTCTAGTCCCAACCACCAGACACACCATATGGGGGAAAGTAACACCTCAGTGCCCGCCCCACCCCCACACAGGAGAGGCTGGCTCCTGAGAACAAACCTAACTGCTGGGAGCAGGCTGCTGGGACACTGCTGGCTTTTGGTAGGAGTCAGTGACTGAACAAAGCCAAATCCATAGACCTAAAGATGCTCCTGCACAACAAACAACTGAAATAATGCCAAATAGTAATGCTTTGCTAAGGCAGGAAAGATTGCATTTGTTTTTATAACAGTCTACCTTCAAAAAAAGGTAGTCCTTTTTATAGCTATAATTAAATCATTATTTGTGTCATTATGTGTTTTAAGTATATCTTTCCCTCTAGTTATTTGTATGGCTCAATCCTATATATCTAGTACCTCTCTCAGGATATATGATAAATATTTGTGAGGATGGATATGTTAATTAGCTTGATTTAATTATTCCGCATTTGTATTACAAAATCATAGCATCATTTTGTACTCTATGAATACATACAACTATAACTTGTCTATTTACAATACACTTTTTTTATAACAAGGATATGCTGAGATGGGAGAGGTGAGCAGGGTTCAGATCATGCTTGGGCCTCATTGACCATGTTGAGGACTTTGTACTTTTTTCTGAAGATAGTGGGAAACCACTGAAGAATTTTAAGCAGAAAATGGCATTATTAGTTGTAGCATACTTAAAAAAATACTCTGATTAAGAAAAGATTTCAAGGCCCCATCAATACAATAAAATAATTAAATCAATTTTGACTTGACTTTGGTGTGTCAAGATTCCTTCTCCACAACTGGATGAAATTACTCACCACCTGCTGTGGGAGGATGGTACACCAAACTGGCTCCAGGGATTCTTTGTTCATATACTTGCTCTAGGCAGCAGGGTCATGGTGACAGATAATGGTTGGGCCACCCAGCTGAAGGACCTCAGAAAAGGCTCTTGTAACTCAAGTGTTTATGAGGACAAAAAGGATTACCTGCAAAGATTTCATTTCATATAATAAAGTGAAATATATAGTGTTCTTCAAAAAGTTAACCTAAGCCTCGACATAGGGAAGAAATAGGCAGCTATATCTGGGTTTTTATGTACAAATAATATACAAAAGTAGAAAGGTACCCATAGTGTCCCAGTTCTAGCTCCTTAAATCGAAACAAAAGAAAAACTTCAGGGGGGCGGAGCAAGATGGC
>NW_012114600.1:3022492-3060814 GCF_000951035.1 Colobus angolensis palliatus | reverse complement strand
ACATGAAGGTGTGCTGCCCCAGATCCCTTACAAAGTACTTTCCATTCAGCAGCAGGGGATATACTCAGTGAGCAGCTTCCAGGTGTCAGCTCCTTTAGGATCTACCTCAGCTGTAGAGAGCCACCTTGCCCAAGGACACAGTCTCCCTGGAGCAACACACATCCTGTCATGGAGCTGTGACATAAGGCCAGAAGAGCCACTGGATGATTAAGCTCCACAGTAAGGCCCCGGAGATGAACATTGACCAAGAACAAATAAATGTATTGGTAAGAGGGGCAATGGCATCACCTAAACGTAGACAACCACATACTCAACCCAATAGTAGCTCCAATCACAGCTGCTGTGCCAGATGCAGTGTTTTTGTTAGAGCAGTGGTAGCTCCAGCAACCACCAGAGCTAGAGTGGGCCACAGCTGATGGTGAGAAAGGTTGTTATTTACTTGACTTATAGCAGTGGAGTTGATAACACCCCAAAACAATTGAGGCCATGTGGTGCTGCTTAAATAATGGAATCCAGGGTATAATGATTAATTGTGATTCCTGGCAAGGTTAGAGTGTCTTCCAATGGGTCAGATCTATAGAAAATATAGGAGATGTGTCTTTACAGGCAAAGTAAATGGGCAGCTGACTGGGGTAATACTCAGCCTGCTACAGCAAAAGAAATTAAGTACAGGGGATCAGCAGACTAAGCATAATCACCCTAATAAGTCATTACCCTTGTTCAGTTTCTAGACCTGAGCCAATTTAAGACCTGAAGCCCATTGATCAAAGAGAGAACTGGGTCCTCAGGAACAAAGATCCTAAAACACCATAGCATGTACTATGGCAATGATTCTACCAAACTTTCACATTTTACACACTTACCTGACTAAATGGCTATAGCTGCATTTGGAGGAAAGTTTAGGAAGTATAAGGACATAGTGCCTGCATTGGATGAGAGCCTTCTCTCTGTGCCATAACATGGCAGAGGTCATTACATGGTGAGAGGGCAAGAGTGTCAGCTCGAGTGTCTCTTCCTCTTCCTATGAAGCCATCAGGGTTCCATCATGGGGCTCTACCTTGATGATCTTGTCTAATCCTAATAACCTCCAAAGGCCACACCTCCAATCAACATATGAATTTCAGGATTACGTTTCAACATACTAAATTTGGGGATGTGTTCAAAATACAGCAGTGTCATAATAGTCTGTTGTTATATTGAGGAGCACTCAGAAACCAAGTTATAAATGGAGTCCTGGCCAAAATCCAGCTTGCAGTAAGTTCACTGGATCCATGGACCTGCCCTGTAGTCATTTCTCCCTTCCCTGAATGTATACTTGAGATTGATACACATAACACCTGAAGTAAGCTCCACATTTTGTCCTTGGCCTATAGACTGAAAGCTATCATGGTGAAGAAGGCCAAGCAGAAGTCTCTAAAACCAATCATCTATGCCCAGCCAAGATAGCAAATTTTAAAATACTGCACCAGAGTGGGAAACAGAGGAAATTAATGCCACTCTTGAAGACCTCTAGATCCCAAGGTAGTCATCCTTATCATATATCTGCTTATTTTACCAGTCTGACCTCTGGAAAAAGTAGGTGTGTCCTGAAGGTAGAATATTACCATAAATTCAACTAAATTATAGTTCCAACCACAGCTGCTGTGCCAAATTCAATATTTTTGCTAGAGCAGGTTAATATGTCCTCAGGTACAGCATATGCAGTGATTCATTCATCAGATATATTCTTTTCTATCTTAATCAGAAAAGAGTATTGGAAACCATTGACATGTACATAAATCAGGCAAAAATATACATGTATAGTTTTATCCAAGGATAACTTTCCTACTGCAGTCACAACATAGTTCAAAGAAATCTGGACCATGTAGATATCCTACGGAACTTCACATTGATCAATTTCATCAATGATACTATAGTTATAGGGGCAAATAAGCAAGAGATAGCTGGCATACAGGAGGTCTTGGTAGTAGATATGTGCCCAACAGGGTAGCATATAGGCCCTGAGAAAATTGTGGGGCCTGAAACATTTATAAAATTTCAGGGGCCCATGTGGTCAGAAATATGCTGACATCCCTTCCAAATTAGTGTACCTTGCAATTCCCACCACTAAAACATAAAATAAGAAGAAGCATAATGCCTAACGAGTTACTGTATTAGTTCATTTTCATGTTGCTGATAAAGACATACCAAAAACTGGGCAATTCACAAAAGAAAGAGGTTTAATGGACTCACAGTTCCACGTGGCTGGGGAGGCCTCACAATCGTGGCAGAAGGTGAAAGGCACGTCTCACATGGTGGCAGACAAGAGAAGAGAACTTGTGAGGGAAACTTTCCTTTTTAAAAACATCAGATCTCGTGAGACTTGTTCACTATCATGGGAACAGCACTGGAAAGACCTGCCTCCATGATTCAATTACCTCCCACCGGGTCCCTCCCACAGCACATGGGAATTCAAGATGAGATTTGGGTGGGGACATAGCCAAATCATATCACCTACATTACATACAAAAAATATTCTCCATTTGATATACTGGGCAAAGGGAAAGGCTTCCAGGTTTTAATGGGGTTGCTAAGTCTAGAACAGAAGAGGACTCTACAGCAAGTCCAAGATGCAGAGCAAGCAACTCTGCCACCACTTGGGCCATGGACAGGTAAACCCAATGGTGTTAGAGGTATCAGTGGTGAGAAAAGAGGCCAGGTGGAGCCTGTGTCATGCCCCAGTGGGAGTTCACAACACAGGTGTCTGGGTTTCTGAAGCAAGGCCATACAATCTATAGCAGGTAATTACATGTTTTCTGAAAAACAACTTCTGACATAGTACTGGCCCCTGCTAGAGATGGGGTACTTACCATGGCACAACACATGACCATACAATTCAATTGCTCATCATGGGCTGGGTCCTCTCGGTCCTAGTCATAAGGTTGGGTAGGACCAGCAATAGTTCATCATAAGATGGAAGTGGTACATCCAGCATCAATCACAAGCAGGACCAGAGAAGACAAGTAAGCTCCATAAGCAGGTAGTCCAAGTCCCAAGTCCAGGCACCCAGAGCTTCCCCCTTTATTATAATAGCATTCCTTTTTCAACTCACACCTCCAGACATATGCTGGACACCAACTGATCAACTACCAGAAAGGAAAAAAATTAACCTTGGTTTATGGATGTCTTGGCTTGGTATGCGGCCATCAACAGAAAATGGACAGCAACCATAGCATGTTCAGGGATGGCATTGAAAAACATTGAAAAGGGATATTCTTCCCAATGATCAATGCTTTAGTTTGTTTACCTGGTCATATCCTTTGTGTGGAGAGAAAAGTAACCCAAAGTTGGAATATATATGAATTTACAGACTATGAACAACACATGTTAATGCCTGCAAGAAAGCATTCACTACAAAGAGGAAGTAAACAACAAGCAGACAAAATGACCCAGCAGTGGATATCAATATCTGTCATCAGAAAATGCTAAGGCTGAGTCATAATAGCAAAAAGTTAACTAGGAACAAACTACAATCGGCAAGCTAGACTGTCAGCCCCTACATGAAGAAACCAGAGTAGCCCACTAAAGACATATTATGTTGTGAAAGATGTTTTGTCTGTCACAATCCAGAGAGATTTTGCAGCAAAATCGGTTAATTTGTGCTCGTTAAGACAGCAAAAACAATCTGTCAACCTGATCCTCTCCACTGTCTTTCTGGGAGCCTTGGGGCTGTCCAGAAGCTATGGGGAGACCTGCTTGCTTGACAGCTGGTTAGAGTACTTCCATGAGATGCTGCCATGAATAGGAATTTTTAAATTAGTGCTGTGAGGTTTTTTCTCATTCTACCTAGGTATTCAAAGACCATCGGAGGATATTCGAATGATTTTTAAAAGCTTACATTAATTAAGGAATATTGGATCAGATGCCCTCTTGCATCCAAAAACCATTTTTATTCTATCATCTTGGGACCAAAAAGGGAAATATAGAAGATTAGCAAAGGAAAAAAGATAGCAAATCCACAGATGCAGTCCTACTTTTATTGTACTGTCAATAATTACCTTTGTTGCACAGATGCAGAAATATCTGATAATCCATGACAGATGGGAATTCATCTATTCTAGATGCATAAGGCCTGAAGTGGCAGTGGGGTCTTCATCAGTATGTGTTCTGATGTGGTCAGTTTACATTTGTCATCAGAAGAAAAGACAATAGGGGCTTCATGGGAGCCAGATCTGATACTGAATTGTAAAAATTCATGTCTCCATTGGCAGACAAGGGAGAGTCCACCAGAGCATGCTTTCTGAGGTTTCCTTCTCCAAGTACCGGTAGGTTTTGGAAATTCTATATTGTTTTGCAAAACAAACTTCCACACCAAATAGCAGTCACCACACTAAAACTGAGCAAAGACTGGCATACTTTGTCATTCTGAGAATCTGTAAACACAAATGCTTGTACACACACACACACATACACACATACACAGGGTGAAACATTTAGCACATGTAGTAAGGTGATGGTTAGGCTTCCCTGAGTATGCAATGTTTTACTGGCAAAATAGTAACAAAGCAAATGTAATGATAGTCCTTCATGCATTATCCCATGAAACATGGTTCCTTGATATGAGTATTGGCCACTTGGCAACCAAAACCATGCCTTATAAAGCTCTCTGTTTTAAACAGCACTTGTAAAAATGCATGTTGATGGGTGAATAAAGGAAGGAATAAAGGAATGAATGAATGGATAGATGGATGCATGAATACAACGTAAGTACTATGATAACTTTGCATAATACATGGCCTTATCACTTGTATTTTCTTAACTAATCTCTTAAAATTTGCTTCCCAATATTACCCAGAATCCAATAATACCTCCCCGAGGTGCTCTCATTTCAACTATTAACCCTGTGGACCACTCAGCCTGTGGGCATTTAAGAGTAATTGTAAGTCTGCTCAGTCCATTAGTGTTATTGGTTCCTTCATTGCCATACATGGTTACTGTTGGAAATTGGTCCCTTGTAATCACATGGGTTGTTTGACACTGCTGACTAATCTCAAATCATGGCAGTTCATCACAGAGTTTCTGATAATATTGAACCTCAGAATGGGTGACAGAGGTCCCTCTTACTCTAAGGAGGCTTTTTGGCCCCATATGCCAATTTACTCACCTTTATATAGCAGGGGATATTGACAGGGACCTCCCTTGTCAGGCTACCAAACGTTCTGCTCTTTCTTCCTCAAAGGAAATCGGCCTTACTTTTACCTAACTAACAAGTACTGTACTGCTCAACTGATTCCTGCCTGAATGAAGAAAATCTGAGGCAAGGTAAAATGTGAGTCTATCCAACAAAGAAAATACAAACGCTAGTTCTTTTGCAAAAACAATTTAGAGTTCTCGCTCACCCAATACTATACTGCAATGGTCTCATTAACACATATTAAGTACGGTGTCCCAGCCCTTTGTTAAGCACCTCGCATGCATTAGCTCCTGTAATACCCACACAATTTCTGTGACAGGGACAATTCCTATCTCCTTTCTACAGAATTGAAAACTGCAGTCAAGTCATTTCAGGACCTTGGACTTGCAGAACCAGTTAAGGGTGAAACTAGATTCAAATAAAGAGCATCTAGCTTGTGTCACAGCCCTGTCCTGTGCTATTCATCCATGCTTTGTGCAAGGGGCAGAGTGGGCAGGCAGCAGGAGGCGTGGAAGGGAGAGATCAAAGATAGGCTACTGGTGTAGGTAGGTTCATTCTGTCTTTTTTGCCATCATGATCCTTTGCCATGGCTCTACAGACAGAATTATTTTTCATGTACCCTCTGAAGCTCCTCATTGAATTTAAGATGAAGAAGTCTCAGTCTCACTGAATCAAATTGGATTACAGACATATTGCATACTCCCATTTCCTGCAGCATTCTATGAGAATCAACACATTTAAAATCCATACATGTTGGAATGTATTGTTTCTTTGGCCAGTCTTTGTTACGATATGCTCTTGCCTTATTGCTCCTCTAGAAAACCAATTTTCTCAAATGCAGAGCCTAGGAAAAAAAAAATTGCTGGTGGAAAGGCCACTTTTAGTTTTTGCTGTATTCTTCTATTGGCAGAGGATTTTACATGGTGCCAAAGATAAGCAAAGAACAAGTAGATTTGAAAAGAGATTTTTTTTAATGGTCAAAAAATCTTCTATTATGGGTAGTTGTATATTTTTGTAGAATGTCAGGATTTACATAAGCAAATTATTCTTCTTTCCTTGAAATCATTTCTCTTCTTGAGTCCCAGATATTGGTGTTACCATATACGCAACTTACTTTAAAATACTTCACCTTAGACAGAGTGATGTAAATATGTGCATGTTTGTTTAAAGTACACTCTAGGGAAGTCAGCTGTCCTAATTGGAACTCTCATTTCTTGGATGATCAGTTAGAAAGCTACCATCCCATCAGAAAGGCCACATTCTAAAGTACCTTCTATACAGGTCCATCTATGTTGGCCTTGGATGTGATATTGTTATGTAGTATAATGAATTTCAGAAACAAAACCTCCTTGGTGAAATTAGTGATAGTTAAGATTTGAGGATACTTTAATGATATTTCTAATTCTTGCCTAAGCATGGAATAAGTGCTCTAACAAGCCCTGTAGTCTCACTTTAGAAAAGACACGCAAGACTTGATCCCTAGAGGGCCCTCTGTGTCCAGCCACTGAGTCAGAGGACCCAAGTTTCCGGACTGTTAATAAAAAGGTGCCTGAATCCTGCCTCAATTATTCAGTCAGCCTCAAACGAACCTTTAATGTAAGCTTGGGTCAGTTACTTAAAAGAACAGACAAATGGGATGTCAACAAGGTTACAAGACAGGTTGTACGCATTGTTTTATGCCCACTTAGAAAATATTTAATACATGTCTAAATGTGTGGCAGAATTTTGTCTGAGAGCTGTTTTTATTACGTGTTCTACCCTTATTGCATAACAGCTAAATTTCATCACCTCAAATTTTTGGAGGCTATATTTATCTACAAAAGCACCTAAGATGGGTACACCTTCCAATAGACTTGAGTCTGTTTATACTTGCATATTGTCACCACTCATCCACTTACACAAACTAGAAACCTGAATCAATTTCAACATTACCCTATTTCTCTTTAAGAGACAGGATCTCTCTCTTTCTCTCTGTCACCCACGTTAGAGTGCAGTGGCACAATCATAGCTCACTGCAACCTCAAACTCTTGGGCTCAAGTGATCCTCCTGCCTCAGCCTCCTGAGTAGCTAAATCTACAGGCAAATGCCACTACAGCCAGCTGATTTTTTTTTTTTTAAGGACAGGGTCTCACTATGTTGCCCAGGCTGGTCACAAACTCCTGGCTTTAAGTGATCCTCCTACTTTGGCCTCCCAAAGTGCTGGGAATATAGGCGTGAGCCACCGTGCTTGTAGTACGCCCTTTTTTTGGTAATAAATTGGACCATGCAGCAAATCTAAAACTTTCTAGTATACTTCAGATTCCCTTTTCTCTGCCTCCACTGCTGCTCCACAGATTAGCTTTTTGTTATCTATTACATGGACTGTTGGCACAGCCCCCAACTGTCTTTCACCTTAGTCTTTCCTTTCACATTGCTGCCATAATATTTCTTAAGGGTAACCATGTCATCCACTATTCAGAAACCTTCAATAACCATTCCCCCCTTTAATGACAGAATAAAGCAGAATTCCTTCAATTGGAATTCAAGGACTGTCATAGTCACAGTTTACTTTTTGGCTTCATCTCTTCCTCTTAGTTCTCCTACATTTGCCACACACATGCCAGTCATTGCCAAGGTCCTTGCTATTGCTCCTGGGGCTTCCTCTGCCTCGAATGCACACCTTTCCTTCTGCAAGCCTCAGAGCTTAATGTAAATGTCACCTTCTCCACTAATCTTTCCTGATCCCCTTAAGTAGAAGTAATTCTTGCTGCTTCTATTACTACATGTCTCTAAATTTGATGAGTATCATAATTAGATGTTTTATCCTATCTCCCCTAGTAAATTGTGTTTTGAAGGCATGAATCATATATAGCCTTCCTTTTATCTTCTTTACAGCACAATAGTATTCAGTTAATACTCTTGAATTGTACAGTATGCATACATACTTAGTCTAACTTAGTGGTTTCTGAAATGTCTACTCTAAGAGCAGTAGGATTCAAATTTAAGTGAACATGAGAACCATGGTGGTTGTGGTGGTGGAGCAGGAGCAAAAGGGATTTATACTCACAGATTCTGACACCCGACATCCTAAGATCTTGACTCAGGTCTGGGACATGAACGTTTAAACACACATCCCAGGTAATCCTGAAACAGATGGTCCCAAGACCATATGCTGGTGTATGAGTTGACGGCAAATCATGAACAAGGAAATACTAACGTGAGTTGGGAGGACTTGCTGGCACTGGGAAAGGAAGCTAGTAGGCAGAGCAGATAGCTCCCTGGGTTCTGTGTCCTGGAATCATGCCAATCAACCCAAATCAGTGTCCTAGGGTTTCACTGTTTTTCAAACTGGTCTACAAAAGCATTCATACTTTTGAACCACACTTAAGGAGCACCTGCAGGAATTCATCAATGTTGATTGTTTCCTTACTTTGAATATAACATACTTGAAGTTGTCAAACAGAATGTAATATTTGGGCTGGGAAGTAGGAGACGGGGTGGAAAGGTGGAAAGAAAGCCTAATAGAATCCTGTCTCTGAAGGCTAAAACAATTTGCAACAATCAGTGATAGTCCTTCTGTTATCACTAATTCAACTGATTAAATGCAATTGCAGGCTGGGTATGGTGGCTCACGCCTATAATCCCAGCACTTTGGGAGGCTGAGGCGGGTGGATCATCTGATGTCAGGAGTTTGAGACCAGCCTGGCCAATATGGCTAAACCCTGTCTCTACTAAAAATGCAAAAAAAAAAAAAAAAATTCACCAGGCGTAGTGTCACACACCTGTAGTCTCAGTGACTCAGGAGGCTGAAGCAGGAGAATCGCTTGAACTCGGGAGATGGAGGTTACAGTAAGCTGAGATCATGCCACTGCACTCCAGCCTGGGTAACAGAGCAAAACTCCACCTCAAAAAATAAATAAATAAATAAAACAGTTGTATTATAATAAAGAGAAAGTTGATCTTCAAAATGTATAAAACATCTTCAGTTTCAGCTACAACATGTCAAAAGCTTGGAAGTCATTCCTTGCATCCTTTTAAGAAAAAGCTCAACATATTGAAAATCAATAACTTTTCTTCAATTCTTCAGAGAATTTAGTTCAGGGGAAAAACCGTGTCCCTGAAATTTAGAAAAATAGAGGAATACATAGAATCATAGCCAAACTCAGAGAATCATAGCCAAATACAGAGAATCACAGCTGAGAATAGCTTATCTGCTGCAGAAGCCACAAGAGCTATAAACTGGTAGAAACACTTTAATGATTATTTTGATGAATTGCTAGAGGCCGAGTGTAAACTAGCTTAGAGTAAGACTTCTTGTGCACCCAGATCCTAGAGGGGCTGTCACGCTTTTCTGAATTTTATCTCCAGGAATCCTCAGGTTCTCATGGTGAAAAAGTCATGGAAATTAAAAACAAAAAAATTCTTATTTTTAGTAGGAGGAAGGGAAAATAAATCATTTTGAGAGAAATCCAGAACATGCTCTACGACAAAAGCCTAATCTCTAGGAGAAACAACTTTTCCAAATGCTTATACCACCAGTGAGAAAGGTATTTATCCAATCCCAGTTTCCTCCAGCCTTTCTATCTCACCTAAGGAGAGAATAAACAAATTAAGAAACACTGTAAAAGCCACAGTGCAGACACACAGACACACTAAAACACTGAGATACCATCATAAAATTATAGATATTTCTCCTCTTGTACCTTATCACCAACAGGGCTTCAGTACGGTAAGAATGGAGAGCTGCAAGACACAGATTCTATTTAAGGAGTAGCTTTTTGGGAAGCCAAATACAAGAGGGGCGACATAAATGAGGAAAGTGAAGCCTTTGGCAACTACATCTGCCATAAATATGAAAACAGCCCAACCCCCAGCTGGAGAAGCATAAAACCTTACACTACAGGCCTATTTCCCTAAGTTCCTGTTATTCAATACATGTCCAGATTTCAACAAAATACTACGAGTCATGCCAAAAGGCAAAGAAAAAATAAAATAAAATAAAATAAAATAAAATAAAATAAAATAAAATAAAACAAAATAAAATAGAACCTAATGAGACAAAGCAAGTATAATAACAAAATTCAGATATGAGATAGATTTGGAGATTATTAGGTAACTTAAACACTATGATTACTATGTTAAAGTCTCTAGTATAAATGCAAACATGTAAGAACAGATGGGTTCTGTAAGCAGAGAGACGGAAACTCTAATCAAGAGTGAACAGGAAATGCTAGTCAAAAACACTGTAATAGAAATGAAGAATGTCTTTGATGGGCTCATTAGAAGACTGATCAGGAGACTGGGCATGGACTTGAAAATATGGTAACAGAAACTTCCAAACAGAGATACAAAGAGAAAATACAAAAGATAATAAAAATTTTAAAAACAGAGCATCCAGGAACTGTGGGGCAATTTCAAAAGGTGTAACATTCATGTACTTGGAATGACAAAAGAAAAAGAAGAAGGAGAGGAGAAGAGGAGAAATATTAAAAGTAATAATGTCTAGGATTTTCAAAAGTTAGTGACAGACACCAAATCAAAATCAAGGAAGCTTAGAAAACACCAAGTGAGATAAATATGAAATAATCAACACCATGGCATATCACATTAAAACTGCAGAAAGAAAGAGAGAGAGAGAGAGAGATTTTTTAAAGCCAGAAGGGGAAAAAATACTCACCTCACCTGTAGAAAAATAAGGATGAAAATTATATTGAACTTCTCCTCAGAAACCATGCAAGTCAGAAGAGAGTGAAGCGAAATATTTAAAGTATTGAAAGAAAAACAATACCACCAACCTAGAGTGTTATACCCAACAAAATTACTTTCAAAAAAGGAAAAATAAAGGCTTTCTCAGACAAATAAAAACTGAAGTGGTTTATTGTAAGTAGGCCTTCCCTGTAAGAAATATTAGAAGTTCTTCAAAGAAAAGAAAAATTATATAGGTCAGAATTTTTGATCTACATAAAAAAGGAAGAGTATCAGAGAAGGAATGAAGAGGAAATCAAATAAAATACTAAGAAAAGAGAGAAAATGGAATTATATTAAATGCTCAATCAAAGCCAGCCAGAGAAGTTAGAAAAATAGAGCAATATATTTTTAAATGCAACCAGTAGAAAATAGTGACACACATAGTAGATATTAAACCAGTTATATCACTGTATCAGTCTCATTTGGGCTACTAAAACAAAATAGCATATACTGAATAGGTTAAACAGCAGAAATTTATTTTCTCACAGTTTAGGAGTCTATACTTATATGCCGTCAACAAGAAACCCCTTTGACACACACAAACATACATGCACACACACACACACACACATATATATGTGTATATATATATATAAAGGAATGCAATGCTGATGCTAATCAAATGAAAGCTAGAATACCTATATTAATTTCAGACAAATGCCTTCAGAATAAGGAAAATTATCAGGGATAAAGAAGAACATTACATAATAATAAAAGGACTAACTCTTCAAGAAGATATAGCAATCCCTAATGTGTATGCACTGAACAACAGAGCATCAAAATACATGAGGCAAAAGTTGATAGGACTGAAAGGAGAAACAGATAAATTCACTCCCGCAGTTGGAGAATCTCATACCTCTTTTTCAGTAATTGAAAATGATTCAGCAGGCAGAGAATCAATAAGGATATAATCAAAATAAACAACACTAGCAATCAGCTTGAACTAATTGAAATATATAGAATATTTTTATTCTTCCCAAGCTCAGGTGGAACATTTAGCAAGGTAGACTACATATGAGCAATAAGTAAAATACAATTTAACATATTTAAAAGAATATAAATTATACAAAATATGTTCTCAATCACAATGAAATTAAATTAAATATCAATAACAGAAAGATACCTGAAAAATCCAAACACACAAATACATCTCTAAAAAAGGGTCAAAAATAGTCTCAGACATTTAAAAATAGTTAGAAATACATAAAAATTAAAATACAATTTATCAAAATTTGTGGAATGTAGCAAAAGCATAGCTTAAGGAAAATGGCAGTAGCTGCACATGTTAGAAAAGAAGAAATATTTATAATCAACAATGTAAGCTTACATCTTAGGAAACTATAGAAAGAACATAAATTTAAGCCCAAATCAAGCACAAAATAATAAAACAATAAAAACTAGAAAAGGAATTGATGTCATTGAAAACAGGGAATCAATAGAAAAAAATCAACAAAAGAAAATTATGGCTTTTGGAAAAGAACAATAAAATCGATAAACTGATAGCCAGGTATCTTAGTTCACTTTACTTCTACAACAGAATACTTGAGACTGGGTAAATTATAATGAACAGAAATTTATTTTGTACAGTTCAGGAAGCTGGGAAGTCTAAAACTGAGGGACCAGATGATGGAAGGTAGAAGGATATTGACCTGACAATATCCCAAAAAACAGCACTGGACAAGAAGCAGGGAGGGTAGACAAATTCCCCCCTTTTTAACAAACTCACACTGACATTAATTTAATAATGAGGGAAGAATCCTTATGACCTAATCACCTCTAAAAGGTCCTACCTCTTAACACTGTTATAATGGCAATTAAATTTCAACATAAATTTCGGAAGGGACAAAGATTCAAATCGTAGTACCAGGCCAACAAAGAAAAGAAGAGATGATAAAAAATTGCCAGTATTAGAAGATAAAGAGGAGTCTTCATTACTGATCTCATGGTCATCAAAAGGAGTGGTGAGAGTGAGTACCCTTGTCTTCTTCCAGTTCTCAAGGAAAATTCTTCCAGCTTTTGCCTGTTCAGTGTTATGTGGCTGTGTGTTTGTCATACATGGCTTTTGTTTGAGGTATGTTCCTTCAATGCCCAGTTTGCTAAGGGTTTTTAACATGAAGGCATGTTGAATTTTATCGAAAGTTTCTTCTACATCTATTGAGATGATCATGTAGTTTTAATTATTAGTTGTTTATGTGATCAGTCACATCTATTGATTTGCTTATGTTGAACCAACTTTGCATCACAGGAATAAAGTCTACTTGATCATAGTGAATTATCTTTTTGATGTGCTACTGGATTAGGTTTGATAGTATTTTATTGATGATTTTTGTGCCTATGTTTATTTGGGATATTGACCTGAAGTTTTCTTTTTTCATGTTTCTTTGCCAGATTTTAGTATCCAGAGCAATACTGGCTTCATAGAATAAGTTAGGAAGGAGTCCCTCCTCCTTGATTCTTTGAAATAATTTCAGTAGTATTGTTACCAGCTCTTCTTTATATGTCTGGTAGAATTCAGCTGTGAATCCATCTGGTGCATGGTGTTTTTCTGGTTGGTAGGTTTCTCATTCAATTTCAGAACTTGTTATTGGTTTGGATTTCTTTCTTCTTAGTTCAATCTTGTGAGGTGATATGTTTCCAGGAATTTATCCATTTCTTCTAGGCTTTCTCGTTTGTGTACACAGAAGTGTTCAAAATAGTTTCAGAAGGACTTTTGTATTTATGTGGGTCGGTGGTAATATCCGCTTTGTCATTTCTGATTGTGTGGGTTTTTTTAACTTTTATTTTAGATTCAGGTGTACATGTGCAGGTTTGTTATATAGGTAAATCATGTGTTGCAAGGGTTTGGTGTACAGATTATTTTGTCATCCATGTAGAAGCATAAGCACTTGATAGGTAGTTTTTCAATCCTCTCCCTCCTCCCAGCCTACACCCTCAAATAGGTCCAGTGTCTGTTGTTCCCTTCTTTGTGACCATATATACTTAAAGTTTAGCTCCCACTTATAAAACAGAACATGTGGTATTTGATATTCTGTTCCTGTACTAGTTTGCTTAGAATAATGGCCTCCAACTCCATTGTTGCCGCAACTCCATGTTGCTGCAAAGGAAGTGATCTTGTTCTTTTTATGGCTGCATAATATTCCATGGTGTATATGTATCTTACATAGTGTATTTCTTTACATAGTGTATTTCTTTACATAGTCCACCACTGATAGGCATCAAGGTTGACTCCACATCTCTGCTGTTGTGAATAGTGCTGTGATGAACCTGTGTATGCATGTGTCCTTATGGTAGAATAATTTATATTCTTTTGGGTATGTATCCAATAAGGTGATAGTTGGGTCAAATGGTAATTCTGATTTAATTTCTTGAGAAATCACCAAACTGTTTCCACCAGTGGCTGAACTAATTTACATTTACAACAGCAGTGTAAAAGTGCTCCCTTTTCTCAACAACCTCACTAACATCTGTTAGCTTTTTGAGTTCTTAATAATAACCATTCTGATGTGTGAGATGGAATTTCATTGTGGTTTTGGTTTGCATTTCTCAATGATTAGAGATGTTGAGTATTTTTCCATAGATTCATTGGCCATCTGTATGCCTTCTTTTGAAAAATGTCTGCTCATACCCTTTGCCCACTAGGTGAATGTCTGTCAATCTTATTTATTCTTTCAAAGAAACAACTTTTGGACCCATTGATCTTTTGTATAGATTTTCACATCTCAAATTTATTTAGTTAACTGGATTTTTGCTAGTTATTTTCTTCTGCTAGCTTTGGGATTGGTTTACTCTCGTTTTTCTAGTTCTATGTGTGATGTTAATTTGAGATCTTTGTCTTTTTGATGTAGGCATTTAGTTATAAACTTCCCTCTAAACATGCTGTAACTATTTCCTAGAGATTCTGGCACATTGTATCTTTATTTTCATTAGTTTCAAATAATTTTGTGACTTCTGCTTATTTTCATTCTTTACCCAAAAGTCATTCAAGAGCAAATTTTTAAAATTTTCATGTCATTGTATGGTTTTGAGAGATTATCCTGGTATTGATTGCTATTTTTATTGTGCTCTTGTCTGAGAGTGTGGTTGGTGATTCCAGTTTTTTTAATTTGTTGAGAATTTCTTTATGACCAAATATGTGGTTGATATTGGAGTATGTGCCATGTGAAGAGGAGAAGAATTCTGTTGTTGGGTGGACTATTCCATAGATGTTTGTTAGGTCCATTTGGTGAAGTGTTGAGTTTAGGTCTCAAATATCTATTAGTTTTCTGCCTAGTGATCTGTCTAATAGCATATGTGGGTTGTTGAAGTCGCCCAATATTATTGTGTGGCTACTATCTTCATAGGTCTAAGAACTTGTTTTATGAATCTGGGTGGTCCAACACTGGGTGCACACATGTATAGGATAATTAAATCTTCGTGTTGAGTTGAACCTTTCTTCATGTGTAATGCGCTTCTTTGTCCTTTTGATCATTGTTGGTGTTTTGGTAGATTTTTCTCCATCCCTTTACTTTGAATCTATGGGTGTCATTGCATGTGAGATGAGTATCTTGAAGATAACAGATAGTTGGGTCTTGCTTCTTTATCCAACTTGCCACTCTGTCTTTTAAGTGGTGCATTTACCCTGTTTACATTCAAGGTTAATATTGACATGTGAGGATTTGATTCTTTTATCATCTTTTTTAGCTTGGTTGTTATATAGACTATATATAAAGAATAAATATCCTCCACATGCTCCATGAGCAACTGAAAATGGAGCCCACTCTAATGACAACCATCACAATGAAAACAAAGCCTTTAGAAATGGTAAACAGCCCTGACCGCTTCCATTTCCTGAAGCTTCCAGATATTTAAAAAATAAGGATGGATCAAAACAGTACCACAAAAAATTGTGTGATCAAAAAAACCACCTTAAGAAGGAAATGCACCACACTGCCCCACAGCCTATGTCTGACTCCAGCAAAATACCATTTGAATTTGCTCTCTGCTTTGCACGAATAATTCACAACTATGGCCCACTGCTGCTGCTGGTATAGACTATTCTTCTCTACCTAGTGGCCCCAGAAGATCTCTAAATTCATTTCAGGACCTCATATGGCAGAGAGAAGCTGCACAGCTCTCCAGAGAGGTACAATCAGGAAGGACATTTGCCCTGCAGTCTATGCCAATACTGTTCCTCACAGGTGCCTGACCCCACTGAGGAGCCAAACATCCAATTCCCCTCATGGAGGAGAGAAAAGGAGCATCCCATTTCTGGAATTCCCTGACTGGTTACTGGCACAGGTTGTGCTCCCTCTCAACCTACAGCTTGGAAGTGCTGCTTCCCAGTGACCACATTATTTAATTAAGAAGTTTCCTTTAACTCTAACACTGAAGTTGGCCTTACAGGAAGCAACAAAATATTTCCATAGTTTTTATTTAGTGGCAGTAACCTGATTTTCTATTTTAAAAATAAACAAAAGAAAACCTCTGCATTTCATTCATCTAGTAAAACAACCTAATAATAAGATTTTATTTTCCTTTTAGTGATGAAAGTCCCAGGTGTTGTATTGTGTGTGTGTGTGTATGATCTTGGACAAGTTACTTAACCTATTCATACCTTGGTTTCCTCTTCTATATAAATGCAATAACAATACCTACCTCACGGGGTTATTGTGAGGATTAAATAAGTTAATATATGCAACTAGAGTGGCTACTATGATACCATCCATGAGAAAAAGAAATCAAGCAATCTACCCAGGGTAATTATGCAGACAAATTTCTAACTCTATGTATACTGCCCAAGCCACTTACATTGCCACTCCTTTGGATCTATGCCTTTTGTATTAATAATGATTAATTCTACATTTTTGAGCCCTCTCTCTTGAACTTTAACTTTAAATATGCAAATACCCACTAAACATACATACTTGTACTCAATTGGCATTTTATATTTAGTGTATGTAGAATTTTCTGACAGACTTTCCTGATATATTGGTAATTTATTTTAAAAATGTTTCTTATTTCTGTATAAGTGATGTGAAATAAGTTTAATTTTTAACAGTTGTACAGATTAATCCTAAAAATGCCTGGGGGAAGCCGGGTGGGGGTAATTAGGAAGTATTTGAAGTACTCCATCAGAAATCAATGCTCCAAATATGGTTACTAAACATTTGAATTATCATTATCAAAATCTGAGACCCTAGAGTTTGTAATTCTCTTTAAAAATATTAGCACTTTAAAAAATTATTAAGGAAATGAATGTGTTTAAGAAAGGTGACTGGCTGGGAATGTTCTGCAGGCTCCACTACCCTTGCAGGAACACAATGGTTCCATGGTTCAGCATTCCCCAGCCAACCCCTACTGCCACTCCCCAGCACAGGCCGCCCCTGACTCCGCAAAGGACCTTGTAACCTAACTCAACTAAAAAGTTGTCTGGCCCTTCATTCTCAAAGTCCTGGAATCAGTTTTCACTAGCCTTTACTGCAAGGTGCTGGTCAGGTGCCTAGTGCAGAGTATGACACTGGTTTTGTGTCTTTTTACTAATCATTTCTGGGACTTGCTTTCAGGGTAACACCCCATCTTGTTACAAGTTGTGGGGAAAAGACCACACCTACTTCTGCTCCATCAGAGGTTACTGTATTTACCAAATAATCTG
Source organism: Colobus angolensis palliatus (assembly GCF_000951035.1). Classification (NCBI taxonomy): domain Eukaryota; kingdom Metazoa; phylum Chordata; class Mammalia; order Primates; family Cercopithecidae; genus Colobus; species Colobus angolensis. Next base: position 3,043,282 of record NW_012114600.1, on the reverse strand, counting down.
GCATCTTCTGATCTCCTAAATTAGCTTTAGAACAGTTTCCATGAATTTCCTATCTGATGGTTGGCCCTATGGTTCACCCAGATGCCTAAATTGGACCTGTAGAATTTATCCTAGATTATTTTCTGTTCTTGACCTCACCCATTCCCATAGTTGACAGTCTCTCCAGGGCATCTCTTTGAGTAAATCCTTATTAACTGTACCCTAATTCAGACCCCTCTGTCTTCTTCCTGGAACACTAAAAATGCTTTCCCCTCATCTCATTATACCTTCTAACATCTTCCAGATTGCAGTCACAGTAATCTATCCACAAGTATAATCTTATGCCTATTCCACTGCCTAAAAGCTTTCGAAAATTTGCATTATCAACATAGTGAAGTCTAAACACCTTGCTTACATCCATCGTTTTATCTTCCACCTGGGAAGTCTCTGTCCCTGGTCAGATCTTGCTCCTATGTTCTGGACTTACAGAACCTCATGGTAATTTGCTCTCATTCATCTCTTTATCATCAACAGCCAGAGGGTAGCTCAATTCACATTTGCTAGAGGAAAGAGAAACACAGTAGTTGTCTGAGTAACTACTTAGAATAGAATTCAATATAATAGCTAACAATTTTTGAGTACAGTAATTACTACATGCCAGACACTATTCATAAGCACTCCACATGAATTAATTCATTCACTTCTCAGAATAATATAAGGTAGTATTGTAACCATTCCATTTTTACAAATGGGAAAAACTGAAGCACAGAGAGGTTAAATACCAATGCCACACTGGTTGTAGTTAACAGAACCGGGATTCAAACTGGCAGTCAGGCCCCAGAGGTGATATTTCTAACCGTTACACTCTGCAGTCTTCTGCAGCCTTTGGGACAGATGGAATTCATGGTTAACAGAATTTTGAATCAGACACTTCACATCTCTGAACCTGATTCTCATTCAGTAAGTGGAGGTAATTGTGCCTGCCTCACAGAGTTCTATAAGAACTACATGAGATGATTCCTTATAGAATCATAGCATTTTGCTCTGTGCTCTGCTCATTATATTGTTGCCTTCTACTTCCTCTGCCCTGGTTTTTTCTGCTGTAGCCCCTGGCCTCCTTGCATTTCCTCCAACACACCTTACAGGCATGTGCTTGCCTTAGGACATTTGCATAGGCTATTCCCTCCTGTCCTTCCAAATGCCCACGTGGCCAGCTCTGTAGCCATCTGTAAATTTTTGCTTGGATACCGCCTCCTCAGCAAAGCCAAACCTGAAAATTGTATTTGAAATGGCAACACAACCTTCCTTTCCTGCGCTACTGAGACTTCTTACTTTGCTCTGTTTGGCTCATCTTTCCAGGTCACCTGTCATCTTCTAGCAACTATATAATTTATTTATTATGTGTTGATTGTCTCCCCTGGCTGGACTGTAAGTTCCGTATCTGGTTTATTTAGAGATTTAGCCCAACCACCTAAAACAGTGTCTCACATGGAGAGGCACTCAACAAATACTTGTTTAATGAACGAAAGCTCTTTTCCATCACCTATCTTCACACATTTTAGCCCCTTCTTATCCTCCAACTTCAGTTTAGCTTCGCTTTTGCAAGGAAACCTCTGACAACTCCACTCCACCCCTAGCCCAAGACTATATAGTCCCCTGGTTATTTTTTCTCCTTAGCACTAAGTACGATTTATCAATGTTTATGTTTGTGAGTACTTGATTAATGTGTTTCTCCAGTACGTGATAATGTCTGTGAGGATGGGAATTGTTTTGCTCAGCGTTTTATCCCCAGGCCAAGCACACTGGTGGGTATGTGAAAGGCCTGGAGTACAAGTGGATAATGAATGTTTGGAGATAAAGGAATGAGTATTCCCTTATATTCAGCAGGCAGTAAATAGGTAAGGCTCATATAAACTCCACATATGGATATCTTAGAGTCACATGATGCTTTAATTTACTTAGCAAGTTTGTCTACTATGATGGATAATTTTGTGTGTCAGCTCACTGGGCCACAGTGTACCCAGATAATTGGTCAGACATCAATATTATCTGGTGTTTCTGTGAGTGTGTCCTTGGATAAGGTTAACATTGACTCTAGTAGACTTGGTAAAGCAGATAGCCCTCTCTAATGTGCATGGACCTCATCCAATCAGCTAAAGGCTTGATTAGAATAAAAAGGTTGACTTCCATGAGTAAGAAGGATGGAACTCCTCCTGACTGGCTGTCTTTGAGCTGGGACATTGGTCTTTTCTTGCCTCCAGACTCAAACTGAAATATTGGCTCTTCCTGGATCTTAAACCTAGAGCCCATCAGACTAGTCCTACACCATAAGCTTTTCTGGGCCTCCAACTTGCCAACTGGAGAGGTTTGGAATTGACAGCTTCCATTATTGTGTGAACTAATTTCTCTTTCCCCTATTGGTTCTGTTCTTCTGGAGAACCCTGACTAATACACCTCCCTTATTTGGCTTAATTTTCACCACAACTTTGAAGTACAGGAGGGACAGATGGTTTGATATGAAGTCACATATCTTCAATGTGGTCAAACCAGAAAGAGAACCCAAGTCAGAAGATTCTATGAAGTACTGTTTTAGCGCCCTCTTGCTAACCACTTTGGACATTTAGTAGAATTTTATCTAATATTTGCTTTCAGAGTAACATACCAACTGGTATCAAGATTGTTGGATGGCTTTGTAGAGGTTGTGTACTCTTCAAATGTGCATAAAGATTTCCTTGGCATCAGACTCAAGAGCTCCCAAACCAACCCCCCCAGCCCTGTCTCAGTCCTGTCTCCATTTATCACTTTGCCCAAAATCTGCAAGAAGCAGGACAGCTATTCAATTAATTGCTTCCTAGTCACTATTGCCTATCAATTAAAAATATAAGTATATACAATTTTAATTTAATTATACATAAAAATACAAAACATATTTCAAGAGTCACTGAAGGCACAAGTAAGAAAAAGAAGTATGTGTAACTGCATAATTCAAATTTAACATTGGAAATGTAAAATGTATAATGGATTTTAAAACCAAATCTGTCTAACTCTGTTACCTGTGAGACCAACAAAAATCTCACCTCCTTTGTGAAGTCTTAGCAATCTGGTCCCCCAAAGAAGCAATTTCTTTTGACTCTGCATCCTTTTCTCTGTGGAAAAATGTCATTCCCATATCAATTATCGTACACAATTGCAATTATTTCTTTAAACATGTTCTTCTTTCCCACAGACTGAGGGTTTTGCATTTGTTTTGTTTTGTTGAAATAAGGGCAGTGTTATCCTGGTGGCTCGTCTTGAGCATAGTGCCTACCATATTCTCGTTGCTCTATAAAGTTTCATGTGCACCTCCCAATTTCCCCACCCTCACCAAACCAGACACTCTTCTTTCTCAAGGAATGTTCAGAGAGAGAAAACAAAAGAATGTACATCCATTAGCCAGAATATTTTCTGACATCAAGCTGTCACCACTTTAACCAAAACTAACTAGACATTTGTCACTTTTTTCTGGTTGCCTTGATGATATTGGAGTGAAGGGGGCACAGCTCTTTAGACCTTTTCTTGGATAAATGAGAGGAGAAAAGTGCTTACCAAGGTGCAACTACAAAAGCTTATGCTAAAAACTTAAGCTAATGTTCAGGAAGAGAAAATTTCTGATGAATTTCTGCTGCCTAATTCACGCACAGAGAAATAAAGAACAGCAGCCACTGTAATTAGTAAGCGTTTCTTCCAGCAACAGGATTTACACCTGGACATAAACATGTTCACTCAGGTTGAGATGAACATTTCCTAAGGCAAACACTTTTTGAAAAATTGTAAAGCTAATGATCTTGCACTGACAGCATAACCTTGAGCTTGTTGCCAAATAGAATGCTGAGCGTAAACACTTCATGAAAGGAAAAAAAGCTGCAGTAATGATCCTTCTTGTGACCCCAAGCTCAGCAACTCTGAGTGTTTTTGAAAAGTTCATCAATGAAAACATTTTTCTATTTGCTGGTAATTTTTCATACAGTTTTATGTATTTTATGATCTGACTTGATATGGATGAGATCAATCAGAGCAAAATGAAACAATTGCATCTCTTCCTCTAATTTCTTATCCCCAGAAGTGGAAATAATCAGCCTTGAACTTTAGTAGGGGTCAGTCATTATTTTGCAATATTGGTAAGGGTCATAGTTCAAAATCCTTAAGGCTTATTCTGTGGACTGGGGACATCTGTGTAATTTATCATATATGAGGGTGGGAAACTAGAGCCATGTGTTGGTTGATGAGAACACAATAAACTTCTCATTATTTAAAATCCCAGTAACTAAACCTCTCTATTAATTGGAGAATGGCCTTGTGAAAGAAACATAAGACATAGAATGAAAACGCTTGGGTATAAATCCTGTTCTCCAACTTCAAACAAGTTAAATAATCATTCTGAACTTCCAATTACCTTATCTCAAAAAAAGATGGATGGTAATTCAGGGGTTATATGATCGTTATAAGGATAAAGTGGGATAATATGTGTGTAATTGGCTGGTACAGTGCCTGGAACAAAAGGCTCAATATATATCATTAGGTAAATATGAACTAATGGAAAGGATCTATGCTTTCAATTAAATGTATCTATATTGTACTATTTTTTCTATATTTTTGCCTCCTCAAAGTCAAATTTCTCCCTCACATCACATTATTAAAATCCAATTCCCCCATCCAATTTTTCCCTCGCACTCATCAAAATGGACACTTTATTACATGCATGCAACTCCCCATTGGGGAGCGTCCATTTCAATGCGTATAGAGGCCAAATGAAGAGATACACCCTCTACTTACTTCAGAGAAACCAGGACCAGGTATATAATTATATAACATATTTTACTTATTTATCTTATTTATTTTTATTATATTTCTTTTCTCCAATACTATAAGCTTCATAAAGGCATGCATTTTAATTTATTTTGTTAATTAATATATTTCTAGCACCTAGAACACTGCCTGGCACTAAAAGAGATAATCAAAAAATATATGTTGAATAAATTTGATACTCTTTCCAAAATATTGAGTTGTGAACAAAAAATGCAAAAATTAAGAGAGCGTTCAAATTCACTCTAGCTGGCAGAAAATAATAGTTGAGATGCCTGCTGGCAGAACCATCAAGTACTATGAGATGAAGCATCAGGCCATGATCTTCATGTCTTTTAGCTTCCAGAGCCCTCTTGATTCCTGCTTGTTTCCCAAAACTGCTTTTGCAGATTCCCCCAAATGTTGCAAGCTACCTGGCACCCTTTGTATTAGTTCATATGTTTCTTAAAACAGGTCTGGTTTCTGTTTTTGCAACTATGTGACTGATGCTGAATTGACGTTTGTTCAGTGCCTGTAGAAGAGTAAGTGCTAAACTCAGAGCTAGTGGGAACATTATGACAGATGCAATCTCATTTTGATGGTGTCACACATGGCTTGAGCTAACCACCTATATGCTTAATCATCAACTAAACAACTAGAAAGGCAATTAGATGCATTGAAATCATACTTCTTCAGCTCTAATAACCGTAAGTTCAACAATCATCTAAATATCACTGGAGACACCTGTGAGCAATTCCTTGATCAGAGATAATCCTTGCCTTTAAAATGGTGAGATTAGAAAAGGCAAAAAAAAAAAAAACAACTTTTTATGTCATAAAAAATACTAACACATGAGAAAATGATTTAAATTTCTGCTCTTTAAAATATAATTTTAAGAAAATGAAAAAGCAAGCAACAATGGGAGAAAATATTTGCAATTTCTCTCAGAGTACTTATATCCAGAATATATAAAGAATAGATACACGTATATAATTATGAATTTATGTCAATATAAAGAATATATAAAGGACTCTTACCACTCAATAAAAAGAGGACAAATAAGCCAATTGTAAATATGGGCAAAAGTCTTGCATAGTACTTTTACAAAAGAAGACATAGGAATGCCACTAAGTACATGAAAAGGTCATAAAGTCATCATGGAAATGCAAAATAAATTTTCATACCTTGCTAGTAGGCTTGCAAATTATACAGTCACTTTCAAAAACATGTTATCAAGTTTTATAAAGATATTATTATAAAGCTCACTGCTTCTACTCTTAGGTATGTACCCCAAATAAATAAATGTATGTGTCTACAAAAGGCATACACAAAAATGTTCACTGCAGCTGTATTCAAAATAGTCCAAGCTGACAAAAACCAAATGGTTTACTAACAAGTAAATGGATAAACAAATTGTAGTATATCCACATAGTGGAATACTACCCAGCAATAAAAATGGAACTACTGATACTAAAACAACAGGGATAAATTTCAAAACATTATGCTGAGTAAAATAAACCAAATGCAAAAGAGTTTGTGCTATGCAATTCATTCTAGTCCTAGAATCAGCAAAACTAATCTGTAGTGATGGAAATGGGATTTTGGTTGCCTGATGCAGGAATCAGTAGGGCAAGAATTGGGCTGACTACAAAAAACATGGCAGAAATTCTGTGGTGGTGGAAATAATGGATAACTTGACTGGGTCAGTGATTAGATGAAGTATGTATTTGTCAAGCTCCTAAAATGTAAACTTGGAATGTGTATGCTTTATTATATGCAAATAATACCCATCTCAATAAAGTTGATAAAGAAGCAGATAGATTGTTTGAATACAAAAAGCATGAGGCAGAATGTGGTAGATGCTCCTCAATAACTGATAAAAAGTTACATGGAAATGGAGAAAGGAAATTATTTTCATCTGGGAAGTCAGCAAAGGCCTCATGGGAGACATGGGCGACATGGTGTTTGAGCAGAGGCTCAGGTCTGGGTGGCATTTCAATAGACGATGATGGAATGAGCACAGATAGAGTGTGTATAGGGGATAACAAAGAATCAAGTATAGCTGGGGTGCATCCTAAATTCCTTAATTGATTCAGCAAATATTTTACTGATAGCCTACTGGAAGCAGGCACTCCCTTAGGAGACAAAATGAAGTACCTCTTTTCATGGTTCTTATATTCTAATGTGGAGAGACATATGAGAAATAAGCATAAAATATCAGCTAGTGCACTATAAAGTTGGGCAAAGGGGAGAGAACACACAGGGAGGGGGGTGGGATAGCTCTGTTAGATAAGGTAGTCAGCAAATTTCTCTCTGAGAGGGTGACATCTGAGCAGAATCAGGAATAAAGTAAGACCAAACACTGCAGGTATCTGGAGAAAGTACATTTCAGATGAAGGAATGGTTAGTGCACAATCCTTGAAGAGGGAGCATGACTGGTATATTTGGGGAACTGCAGTGAGCAAGGGAGGATGTACTGGCTCCAGAGCAGGAACAAGGAGAAGGCAACACATTTGGAAAGTAGTGGGGATTGTAGGGGAAGGCAGAATTCATAGAGTGGTGCTTCTTATTAGCTTGCAACATGAACCACCTGAGGATCTTATTCAACTGCAAAGTTGACTCAGTAGATCTGGGAGTAGGGCCTGAGATTTTGCATTTCTAACAAGCTCACAGGCAAGGTAATGCTTGCTGGCCCACAAAGCACTTTTTATGTAGACAAAGTGTAAGGCCTTGGAGGATACCTTAAGGATTACCATCATCTGCCAGCTCTGTCTAGGGTAACAAAGCAGAGTAGGGGAAAACGGGAAACCATCGAAATACATTCAAGAGATTATAGTGGTTTGGACTAGGATGGCTATGGAGGAGGTAACGAGAAAATGTTAAAATTTTGATATATTTAAAAATGAAGCTGAGTGGGCTTTTCCAACAAATTAAATTTGCCATATGAGAGTAAGAGAGAGGTCAAGAATTACACCAAGGATTTGATTCTAGCAAGTGAAATATTCCATGAGTCTATAATTCAGGGAAAAGCTCCAAGGTTGGGATATAAATATAGGAGCAGTGAGAGTATGGATGGTACTTCTTGCCATGAAATGAGATGAGATCACAAACTGAGTGTAGAGAGGAGATGTCCTAGCACTGACCTTGGGTGAACTCTGAAATTTAGGAGATTAGGTGGAACTAGTAAAGGACACTAAGTATAAGTGGCCAGTGAGGTGTATGAATCAAGTGCATGGTGTCCCAAATGCCAAATCATGATAGTTTTTCAAGAAAAGAGTGATCATTGTGCGGAATCTACCAATAAATTGATGAAGATGGGCCTGAGAATGCTCAATGGATTTGGCAAGGTAAGGACCACTGGGGACCTTGACGAGTACTGTTTTGCTAGAATGGTGGGTATGAAAGACTGATTAGAATGAGTTTTAGAAAGAATAAGAGAGGAGGAAGTGGAAACAGTGAGCTCCTACAACTCTTTGGTGGAGCTTTGCTATAACAAAGAGAAGAGACATGAGATGTAGATAAAAGCCAGATTATGGAAATAATTTTTATAATGGGAATTATCAATGTATAGTGTATGCCAGTAGCCATGATTTACTGGAGAGTGAAAGATAAGGGATAATTGCGGGGTAAGGTTCTTGAAGAGGTGAGGTAGAGAGAGTGGCCTCAGAGCCACAGGTGCAGGTGGGAAGGTAGCATGTAGATCTAGCAAAGTGGTAGATGGGATGTGAGCTTGTGGAAGTTCTCATTGGCTCAAATTTTTTTTTTTCAGTGAAGGAGGAAACAGGGTCATCAGCTAAGAATAGGGAAAAAGATGCTAGAGGTCTGACATACATTGTGACACAGTTGTTCCAGAGGATAGGAGGAAGGCTGTACTAGTGAAATGCTATCAGATTGGCAGGCAACACAGAGGTAAGTTTGGGATTTAGAGAGAGAAAAGTTAAGATGGTTTTGGCTTTTTCTCCAAACATGAAATAAACTATGTGAGTGTAAGTTGAGAATAAGCTGTGAGTTTGAGTTAAATGGGGTTTTGCCAGACAAATATGATTCAGGGAGAGAAAAGCATAGAAGATGAACATATATGGAAAGGACAATTAAAGTGATGGGATATTCAGAATAAGTAAATAAGAAGGAAAGAGAAGACATTTGAAAAATTGAGAGATAATGTCAAGGTGATCATTTGATTGTATTTGTCTCTGTAAGTATGGTCAAAGAAGTTTTGAAATTTAGATAATAACAAACTGATTAATAGGAGGTTGTAATCAGAGACAAGAAAGGTTAGAATTCATATTATGGAGGTTATCTGGTTATCAATACTAGTGTGTCCTAGGGTTTGCTATGAGAGAAGGCATTCTCTCAGTACCAATGAAGGTAAGATTATTGCAGAGGAGGTTAAGGGGCTGAGAGACCAAGATATTGGAGGGATCGTCTATATAGACATTGAAATCACCAGAGTTAGAACAAAAGGAAGGAAAGTTTTTCTAGTTTGGGAACTTACCAGTGTGTGTGTGTGTGTATATATATAATATATATGTATAATATACATGTGTATAATATATATGTACTCTGGGATACATGTGCAGAATGTGCAGGTTTGTTACATAGGTGTACACATGCCATGGCAGCTTGCTACACCTATCAACCCGTTGTCTACATTAGGTATTTCTCCTAATGCCATCCCTTCCCTATCCCCCACCCCAAACCGGCCCTAGTGTGTTATGTTCCTCTCCCTGTGTCCATGTGTCCTCGTTTTTCAACTCCCACTTATGAGTGAGAACATACGGTGTTTGGTTTTCTGTTCCTGTGTTAGTTTGCTGAGAATGATGGTTTCCAGCTTCATCCATGTCCCTCCAAAGGACATGAACTCATTCTTTTTTATGGCTACATAGTATTCCATGATGTATATGTGCCACGTTTTCTTTATCCAGTGTATCATTGATGGGCATTTGGGTTGGTTCCAAGTCTTTGCTATTGTGAACAGTGCTGCTTTAAACATACGTGTGCATGTGTCTTTATAGCAGAATGATTTATATTAGAATGATTAATGATCCTTTGGGTAAATACCCAGTAATGGGATTGCTGGGTCAAATGGTGTTTCTGGTTCTAGATCCTTAAGGAATTGCCACACTGTCTTCCACAATGGTTGAACTAATTTACACTCCCACCAATAATATAAAAGCATTCCTATTTCTCCACACTTCTCCAGCATCTGTTGTTTCCTGACTTTTTAATGATCGCCACTCTAACGGCCATGAGATGGTATCTCATTGTGCTTTTGACTTGCATTTCTATAATGACCAGTGATGATGAACATTTTTTTTCGTGTCTTTTGGCCACATAAATGTTTTCTTTTGAGAAGTGTCTGTTCATATCCTTTGCCTACTTTTTGATGTTTTTTTGTTGTTGTAAATTTGTGTAAGTTCTTTGTAGATTCTGGATATTAGCCCTTTATCAGATGGATAGATTGCAAAAATTTTCTCCCATTCTGTAGGTTGCCTCCCATTCTGTAGATGGACTATAAAATATCATCACTCTGATGATAGTTTCTTTTGCTGTACAGAAGCTCTTTAGTTTAATTAGATCCCAGTTGTCAATTTCAGCTTCTGTTGTCATTGCTTTTGGTGATTTAGTCATGAAGTCTTTGCCCATGCCTATGTCATGAATGGTATTTACTAGTTTTAATACGATGTCTTGTGTTCCAGAAAATTTCTCAGTCATAGACAAAGAGTGATAGTTTTCCTGGGACTGTCCTTCGGGCTTGGCAAACAAGGACCATTGCTCATCATATTTATAGCAAAGATATCAGTGAGGATATTACAATAAACAGACACTAACATCTTAAATAAATGAAGAAGAATGGGGTAGAGAGGACTTCAAAATAGAAATGCATGTCACCTAGGCTTTATACAGAGGTGAAGAAGAGGAAAGGAAAATAGTCTGTAAACAGCAGCAAAGGGCGAGAAGGACATAGCCTTTCCTAGTTTGAGAGGGCTTAATGGAAATTTGGTAACTTAAAAAGAAACCTAAGCTCAATTAGAGCACAAAGTCCAAGAGAACATTCAAAAAAAGAGGATGGATGTGGAAGGAGGATGGGTGTGGAAGGAATCAAAAATAAAAGAGAGCTTAAAAGAGCTATAAAGGAATACTAAAAAAAAAAAAATCAGAGATAACAATTACAGAAAACTGTCCTAGTAAAATACAAATTACCAAAGTTAATCCCTAAAAAAGAGTAAACAAAAGTAACTAACCAATTACTATAAAAGAGTTTAGAATATAAAGAGGAACCATTAAAAAATGAGCAGACAGAAGATTATTTCAAAATTGAGTTCTTTCTTAACTTTAAAGAAACAAGACTGTTTTCTAAATTATTGTAATCTTGGGAGGAAAAAAGCTTTCTAGTTTCCTTTACTATTAAATATCTCTAAAAAGTAGTCCAAAAAGTTTAAACTACATTATTATGATTATAGATGGAAAACATCTAAATAAAATACTAGCAAACAGAATTCATTAGTGTGTCCCCCAAAGCAAGTCAATATTAGTAAGTATAATTTATTCCAGAAATGCAAGGATGGTTCAATATTTGGCAATCTCTTTAAATGGCATCTCTTTGATTATTGTCCAAAATTCTCCCTAGTAATTGACCAATTAAAAAACTGAGTTTTTACTTATTTAAGAGTGTTAACTTTGGTACTTTGTAATTTACTAAGGAAATGTTCTGTGTGGTCTCTGAATTTCATTTAGTATTCCCTTATAATTCTTTTAGCCTTTTCTTATTTTTGATGTTATCTTTTTCTCAATTTCTTACTACTTTATTATGTCTTCTTCCTAATTCCTAAACTTATGTATTTTTTTCTTTCTCCTTTTTTCTCTAATGAAATTCAGAAGGGATTGATCTCTATTATCGATTTTTTCAAAGAACCATGTTGAGATCTCTTAAGTCTTTCTACTTTTCCTTTGTGTTTCTTTTAATGATTCATCTCCTTCTTCTTCACTGTTTTTTTGTTGTTTATCTTTTTCATCTATTTCTTAATATAAATTTAAAGTTATTTTATGTTTAGAGTTTTTTTTTTTTTTTTTGAGATGGAGTCTTGTTCTGTCACCCAGGCTGGAGTTATGTTTAGAGTTTTAAATGGCATTCCAGACCATGCAATCTCTAAATATAAATTAATAACCACCAGCTTTAGCATGATGTGTTCTCATAATTCTTGCTTTATAGAAAGTACATATGTAAACAGCTTTATTTTTTCCAAAGGCAATTAAGAGTCTGCTTTTTAATATCCAAAGAGATAATATTTTTTCAGACATCTTTTTTTATTCTGAATAAAACATGTTACCTAAAAATGTATTCATGTCGGGGGAGGCTAGCATGTAACTGATTTTTGTAAATATTTTGTGTACATAACAAATCACAAGTAGGCTCCTTCTTTCAAAGCCATAATTTCATTTGTTGATTGAATTATCCCAAACACTGTTCTTACTTATTTTTAGTTTGTGATATTAGTCTAGTTCTGGAAGAAATATATTAAAATATATCATTATGGGTTATATTTTAAAATCACATTTTCCTTGCATTTATAATAAGAATTTTAAAAACATTTGGTTCCAGTACTGCTTGTTGTATATAAAGTATTGCTTTGTTGTATTCATAAATTGTGCTTTATTGTTTCACAATATCTTTCCTGTTTCTGGCTTTTAGCCTTAAATTCTCCCTTATCTAATATTGATATTGCCAGTATAACTGTCTTTGTATTTTTAAAATATTTTATCACTTTTTAAGGTTTCTTTTCTATAAAAAATATATCTGTATATGTATGTATGTATTTTATAATATATATATATATATGTATTTTTTAACCCAGGTGGCCATTCCCATCTTTCAATAGAACATATTAGACTAGTTACACATAGTGTTATCAACAACAGTGTTGTCTCCTTTCATGTGTAGCTTTCTTGAGTGGGCAATGTTCAGTATTAATTTCCTACTACTGCTGCAACAAATAACCACAAACTTAGTGGCGTAAAACAAAGCATACTTACTATTTTAGAGCTCTGTTGGCTAGGGTTCAACATGGATTTCGCTGGGTTAAAACCGGAGTGTCAGTAGACATGTTTCTGGAGCTCTAGGGGAGCATTTGTTTCCTTGCTTTTTTCAGTTTCTAGAGGCCTCCCGCATTCATTGGCTCATGCTTCTTACTTCTTTTACAAAGCCAGAAACATGTCACCTTTTTTATCACACTTCTGTAGTCAAATTTCCCACTGACCATATTTGGGAAAGTTTCTATGCCTTTAAGAACTCATATGATAAGACTCACCCTACACAAATAATCAAACATAATCTCCCCATCTCCAGGTTCATGACTTAGTCACATTTGCAAAGTCCCTTTGTCACATAGCATAGCATATTCATAAGTTCCTGGAAATAGGCTGTGGACTTCCTTTTGGGGGGGTACATTATTCACCCCACCACACCTGGCTGAGGTGCCCTGAGCGACCCAGTCTCTTAGAGATTGTCCTGATTGCTGTGCATCTCTTCTTTCTGTTATTTAGCATTCCTTTTGCATAGTCCCAATCACTCTATCATTATGTTATCCATTTGAATTTAACTATACAAGGAGCAGAATTACTGGCATGTAACCAGTGTCTCTCATTTCCTGCTACTGCTGATAGTGAAGTTTCTGTTCCAATTCATTTAGTATGTCTTTTTCATAATATGAGTGTTTTTCTCAGACATAATTTTTCATAAGTGATTCCTCACAAATAAGTGTTTTGCTCAGACAAGATAGCAGCACAGATATTATGTGAATTCTTGCATGTTCTCAGATATCTTTCATCCTAACTGATAAAGAATATTATCCCAAGATATGAGATTCTTAGGCTGCAGTTCTTTTTTTCCATCAGTCTGTAGGGTTTTTTTTTAGGATCTAGCTTTTATTGCCACTACTGAAAGCTCTGATACAAAACTGTTTTTCCTTTGTAAGTCATTTTTATTCCTCCTGGTAATTTGTAAGTGTTTTTCCTCTTATTCTTAGAGTTCAGAAATGTTATCTAGATAAGCCTAGTTTTGTGTCTTTCTTTCTAATTTATTTCCCTCTGGATTCCAGCAAACCTTCTAATCTGTAGATTCAGATTCCAGTTACCCTTTAACTTAAATAAATGTCCTTCTCTTTACAAAAATTATAGCCTCTCTTACATATATTCCTTTTTCTTCTTTTGAAATTCTCCATATTTGTAAGTTACATCTATTAGATCTGCATCCTAAGCTTTTTATATGTTCCACGATGGTTTTATCTGTTTGTATCTTTTTCTTGATATTTTCAAATATTTCTTCCATTTAATCATTTAGACTTCCAATTTGAGCCTTAATAGTGATAATTCTTTTTAAAACTTAATTTATTAAATGTGTTAGGTTGAAGATCAGTCCTTTGCAGAGTTATAATTGAATGTTTTTAAAGACATTTGGGTTCCCTTAGAGGAATTATTCTACTTTGTTGCCCACCCATAGATTTATCACTGGGGCTCAAAATGTGCTTCTGATACTCCTGGAACATCAGCATTCCCTTGGGTGCTGGTGAAGATGTAGCAGTTTCTGTTCTTGTGGGCTAATTTGGAAAATTGTCAGTTCCCTATTGGGGCTCCAGGAAAAAACTCTGCTTTGCTGCCTATCAAGGTATAAAGCCAACTGGTCTCCCCACTTCAGTGAAAGAGCATGCTTAGCCCACTATGGAACTGAAATGCCTTAGAAGACAAGGATGCCAGCAGGTCCTCAAAGAACAGTCAAGCAGAATGATACCACCACTGTTTTGTTTTGTTTTTTAAAGGGTCTATGGATATCTATGGGCCAAACTCAATCCAGGATCCTAAAGCCTCACTTTCTCTCTCTAAAATGGGAATAAGATTGCTGAGAGAAGAAAATTATGTACGCCAAACACAAAAATAAAACTAAATGCTGTGAGAAAAGTATTGGTAGTTGTACTTTTCTTATTCTAAGATTAATTTTTTTTTTTTTTTTTTTGAGACGGAGTCTCGCTCTGTTGCTGGAGTGAAGTAGCACCATCTCCGCTCACTGCAAGCTCCGCCCCCCAGGTTCAAGCCATTCTCCTGCCTCAGCCTCCCTAGTAGCTGGGACTACAGGCACCCGCCAGTGTGCACGGCTAATTTTTTTGTATTTTTAGTAGAGACGGGGTTTCACAATGTTCTCCAGAATGGTCTTAATCTCCTGACCTCGTGATCCGCCCCGCTCGGCCTCCCAACGTGCTGGGATTACAGGCGTCAGCCACCGCGCCCAGCCAGATTAAAATTTTAAAAACATTTAATTTTCTAGCTTGAGCCTGACAAATTTATACAATTTTATGTCTATTAATTAATTTAATTTCCACAAACAGACTTAAAGCAGGTATTACTCTTTATAGATAAGAAAAATGTTGCTCAGAGAACTCAGTAAACTTTTACAAAGTCCCCAAAAGTTACAGGACCAGGATTCAAATCCAGACCTTTGAATTCTAGTTCCAATATGCTTTCCACTATTCCACAGAATTGCCATTACAATGTGATATAATGTCCTCAGGCTTTACAGAGCATCAGTTCAAGAGCCATCCATGCTTACAGCATTATTCATCTATTAAAACTATAGATTCAGGGGTATATGTGCAGGTTTGTTACATGGGTGTATTGTACAATGCCGGGGTTTGGCCTTTAGGGAACCCTTCATCCAAACAGTGAAGGTAGTAGGCAGTTTTTCAACCCTTGTCGCCATCCTTTCCTCCCTTTCAACTTTTGGAGTCTCAGTGTCTAGTGTTTCTATTTTTATATCCATGTGTGCACCCAGTGTTTAGCTCTCACTTGTAAGTGAGGACATGTGGTATTTCATTTTCTGTTTCTGAATTATTTCACTTAGGATAATCGCCTCCAGCTGCAGTAATGTTGCTGCAAACTAGCAGCACTTAAGCATCTTTTGAAAGTCATAGCATCTTATTTAATGACTCATACAATAAATTCATGTTTATGAAAGAAGTTTCTCTACTAACAAATTTGAATGTTTTCTTCTGCCGGAAAGTCAATGCTTCATAACTCACATCTTATCTTCTTTCTTTTCTTTACTGCCAGGAAATTTAATTCAGCTAAATTTAAGACCTAACTATGGTAATCAAATCATCTTGGGTAACTGATAACACTGAATTCCTTTATTTCTGAAATGTAAGGGATTGTCTTGTTTTTATAACTTTTTTCTTGAAAGTATCATCAAATAATTTTGAATAAATGGTATAAATTGACAATAAATAAAAATGAGTTGCTATGTTCTGTACTTTTTAACAGATATTAAGGGGTTCTGAATCTAGAAACAACTTACTGGGCATGGGTAAGAAGAAAGGCAGAGAGTTAACCTGCACTCCTTAAATTCAGGAAAATTTGGAAGGTTAGGAAGGATATCATTTGGGGAGGAGAGACAAAGGATAGGAGATTGAAAGAAAGAGAAAGCAGTATACCAATGCTGGGCATAGAGAGCTCACATAGAAGAGATGACTGGCGAAGATCCTTCAGGAGATCTGGATGCAGAGCCCAGGGACTGACATGCATTGTGCACTCTCAACTGACTCCTGTGATTCTCCCTAAGCTCCTGTCCCTGACCCTTTGCTACTGGTCCCATCAAAATAGGTCCAGTACAGCTACCTCCCCTAGCATTCATCTGGAATGTGGAAATGCATGGGTTTTTGCTCCCTCATGCCTCCTTGGTTTTGAATCCCTGTTAAGGCTGGTTGAACCTCCTTTCTACTTTTAGGTTTCTCTAAAAGTGAAGAATTCGGCAAAATAAAATATGTCCCCAATATCAGATGATGGTTGATATAGTTTGGATGTTCCCTCCAAATCTCATATTGAAATGGGATCCCTAATATTGAAGGTGAGGCATGGTAGGCGGTGTTTGGATCATGAAACAGAGCCCTCATGAATGACTTAGTGCCCTCCCCATGCTAATGAGTTGCAATGAGATCTGATTGTTAAAGAGTCTGAGACATCTCTCATCTCTCTTTCTTCCTCTCTAACCATATGACATGTCTGCTCCTCTCTTCACCTTCTGCCATGAGCCTCCCTGAAGCCTCATCAGAAGCCAAGATGCTGGCACCATGCTTGTACCATAAATCTGTACCGGAGAGAAATGCATAGGCCTATAGAAGTAAAGTCAAAAGAGCTACCCAACGTTCTCTATAGTCACACCTACTAGGGATGCTGTGTAGACAATGGAATATTTATACACTCCTGGTGGGAATGTGAATTAGTTCAGCCACTGTGGAAAGCAATCTGGAGATTTCTCAAAGAACTTAAAACAGAACTACCATTTGCCCAGCAATCTCATTACTGGGTATATATCCAAAAGAAAACCAATCATTCTACCAAAAAGACACATGCACTCGCATGCTCATTGCAGCAGTATTCACAATAGCAAAGACATGGAATCATCCTAGGTGCCCATCAGTGGTGGATTGGGCAAAGAAAATGTGGTACATTTACACCATGGAATACTATGCAGCCACCAAAAAGAACAGATTCATGTCCTTTGCAGCAACATAGATATAGCTAGAGGCCATTATCCTAAGCCAATTAGCACAGGATCAGAAAACCAAATACCACATGTTCTCACTTGTAAGAAGTGGAAGCTAAACAATGGATACTCATGGATATAAGGATGACAGCAATAGACACTGGGAACTACTAGAGTGAGGAGACACGAAGTGGGGCAGGGTTGAAAAACTAACTGTTGGGTACTATGCTAGTACCTGGGTGACAGGATCATTTATACCCTAAACCTCAACATCATGCAATATATCCAGGTAACATATCTGCACATATACCCCCTGAATCTAAAATATAAGCTGAAAAAAAAATCAAATGCCATAGCTTAAAATTAATAAAATAAAAATAACTACAAGAGTATAATTGTAACATTTGTAACACAAAGAAATGATAAGATTCTAGAGGTGATGACTACCCCATTTTCCCAATGTGATTATTGCACATTATATTCTTATATCAAAATATCTCATGTGTCCCATAAATTTATATGCTTACCATGTACCCACAAAAGTTAAAAATAAAAAATAAATGAAAAATATAAAAAAAGTTGCATTTTTCAGATATTCTTTAGAAGATGCAAAACATTCTGTAAATGATTATTAAAACAGTTTAATGTCTGTACCCTTAAACAAGAAGAGTTTAGTGGGAAGGGGTAGGTACATGGTTAAAATGAAAAAGCTCTAGAAATTTTGGGAAAAAAAAGGCAGTATGGAAACGTAGATGGCATTCTTCTTGGGAAGGTGTGAGTGGGCAGTGAAACCGAGAAGTAAAGTCTGGTTCTTCTTGGATTTGCTTATTCCCAGCAGTGTTCATTTGAATGACATTCCAGATCATGACTATTCTTACTATTTCTCTGTAAGAGTCATATTTTTAATAAAGATGTATCCTACTATAATAAGTAGTATAAAAATACAGAGTTTTGTTCAGGTAATTTTCCACTAGTATGTTCTAAAAAGTAACAATAGCCATAAACCCATAAGAATATATGTATGAATTAATTATGTTCAAGGGCACAAAAGTGACTTCCAGCTCTGAATAAATCAACTTGCCACCATTTCCTTCTCTAAAGGTCAGCAAAATAAAGTAGGTTACAGTTTGCTATGATTTGAATGTGGCTTGTCCCCGCCAAAAATCATGTTGAAAGTTTATTCCCAGTGTGGCAGTGCTGGGAGGTGTGGTTATTTGGGTTTGGGGGGCAGATCCCTCATGAATAGATTAATGTCATCTCTCAGAAGTGAGTGGGTTATTGCTCTTTCAGGAATTGATTAATTCCGGTGAGAACTGGTTGTTATAAGTGACGTTCGCCCTTCTGTTTGGTCCTGTTACATACATGCCACTTCTCCTTTGACCTTTGGTCATGTTATGATGCAACAGGAAAGCCCTCACCAGAGGTCCAGCAGATGCTGGCACCATGCTCTTTGACTTTCCAGCCACCAGAATCATGAGACAAATAGGCTTGTTTCTTTATAAATTACCCTGTCTCAAGTATCCTGTTATAGCAACACAAATGGACTAAAACATAGTCCATGCTACCTTTGATAGGTATTTAGAATGAAAAAAAAAGATCACTCTAAACTTGTACCTTTCAGCATACAGAAATTGTTCAGACTAGTTCAAACACCACCATCTGGCTTTAGAGGTGATTAACAGCTTTCTTCCAGTTACTTAACCAGCCTTAACATTTACTGAGCACATTCAAGGATAGAAAGCTCTTACGGAATTAAACTTGGCAGAAAAGGATGGTTATAGATACACTCACAGCACATTCAGTAAGACTTTAAGGAGCCACTGTGACAGATCTGACTTCAGGAAGTTCTGCCAAACCATCAATTGCTGCTTGTAAACTGTGCAGCTTGGAACAAGAAGAACGTGTATTTCCTTGTTAGGAGGATGAAAAACTTGACTGAAACTCTTCTGGGCTTATCCGTCTCACCTGATGTTAAAAATGAGCAATTGGTTTCCTTCACACCATACAATCTGTTGAGGAAACTAGCAAAGGTACAATTTCAGGAAGAAGTAGGCCAATGTCACTATGCTATAAAAATGCGATGTTGGAAAGTTTTGACAACACATAGAACTAATTAGAAAACACCACTCAGAAAACAAAGCAAGTTGCCATTATATAAAACATTTAAACGTTTGTGTCCCAAAACTCATCTCAGGTTATTTTGTCATTAAGTGCAATGCTGGACTAGCATGCTAACTATTAATAGGGCCTCCTTCTCTGCAAATAGATGATGTCTTTGAAAACATATTCTTCCAGAAAATCATGAAAGACAGATCATTTCAGAGGCATTGATGTATTACTCATTAGAAAAGAAGCAGTGTCATGATGAAAAAAAAAATTAAGTGAATAGGAAGCAACTTTTAGGTCTAAAATGTCACAATAAAGGATTTATCTTTCTCTGTTTCTAAAACAGAAAACTAAGCCTTTTGTTCATTAAGGAGCAAGTAAAATTGTGAGAGGCCCCAGTGCCTAGGAGAGTGGCTAGTACATGGTGGAAAGCCAATGAATTATTCTTCAGTGAATAAATAAATTGTTTTTTTTTGTTTTTGATTTGTCAGATCACAATATTTATTGCAATACATCTGTTTATGGCTCACAAATAGGCAACTTTTATTAACTGGCATGAATTTAAAAGCTCATAGTGCAATGGGCACAATCTCTTCTAGAGGACAATGGTGACAGATTTTCAAATTCTAGAAGAGAAACCACAGTATAGACTAGATTTCTCTCACAGCTAGCTCATTGGATTGATCTGAAAAAAAAAATTATTATTGTGTTATAAAGACCTTAAAACCCTTGAAAGTAATGTTTCCTTTGGGTCTATCTGGTACATAAGGGTATCTTTACAACTGTTTTCTTACAAAATCATTAGTCCTATGGACAAGTATATTTAACCCATTAAGTTAGCATTGTCCCATCTTCCTTGGCCTTCTTAATCATGAATGAGGAATATTATGCTGAGGTGTATAAAAGCATAAACGATGTTTTCAGATTGCCGGGCTTGAATGTTGGCTTTGCCCACTTAATAGCTGTGATATCTCATGAAGATCATTTTAGTTGGTTGTGCTTCAGTTTTACTACCTGTACTATGGGCCTCCTGATAGCACTGCTGTAAGAAATAAATTAGTAAATTTAATTTGTTAATTAACTTGGTTAATACACGTGAAGCATCTAGAAAGTAGAATATAGTAAGCATTACATAAATATTAGTTATTTATTATTCATTATTATTTTCACACAGAAAATAATTTATTTCTCACAGGCACAGATGATCATAAAAGTGAAGTGAAATAAACAATGAGGGGGCAGAGCAAGATGGCCGAATAGGAACAGCTCCAGTCTCCAACTCCCAGCGCGAAGGACACAGAAGACCTGTGATTTCTGCATTTTCAACTGAGGTACTGGGGTCATCTCACTAG
>NW_012114600.1:3012105-3016872 GCF_000951035.1 Colobus angolensis palliatus | reverse complement strand
AGTTGATGGGTGCAGCACACCAACATGGCACAAGTATGCATATGTAATAAACCTGCACGCTATGCACATGTACCCTAGAACTTAAAGTATAATAAAAAAAAAAATTGTAAAAAAGAAATAAAAATAAATAAATAAATAAATAAACAATGAGAAGGCAAATCCAAATGTAACATGTTAATTCATGATCTGTTACTTGATTTTGGTCAGTTCCATCTTTTGGTTTCCATATTACCAGCTTTGAAGTCTCTGAGACTGATTCTGGATAAAAACTTATTTTGAAGATAATTTTATTATATTCCAGAATGATCAATACTGGTATCTTTATGAGGTCATTTGTGTCAATGGTTTATCAATTTTATGAATTTATAAGGAGTTGCTTTTACTTTCCTCAGTTATAGGAAATGGTAAATGGTACATCCAATTGCCCAGGGATGATCTTGACTCCATCCTTTTCTCATCTTTCACATCGAATCTGTAAGTTCTTACAGTTCTATGTTTCTGATTCATCCACTTTCCTGTATCTCCAGAGCCACTATCCTAGTCCAAGCTGACATTATCTCTTTCTCCTTTATCTTAAGCCACATCTGCCTTCTATGCTCTTTAGATATTTGGGGCTTTTGCATTTGCCGTTCCTGCATCTGAAACGATTTCAACCTAAGCATCACACAAGATTGCTACTTTCTCAGCTCTCAGCTCTCAGCTCAGCTAGCTCTTCCTCAGAGAGTTCTCTATTATCCTAAAGTTTCTCATCTACCCCAGTACTCTCTATTACATCACCGTATTTTTTTCTGTTATGGACTGAATTGTGTCCTCTCAAGATGCATATGTTAAAACTTTAACTACTAATGTGATAGTATTTGGAGATGGGGTATTTGGTAGGTAATTATACTGAGATGAGAGAATGAGGGTACGGATTTCATGTTGGAACTAGTGACCTTATAGTGAGGGACTATAGAGTTTGTTCTCTCTCTACTATGTGAGGACACACAGGGAGACACTGATCTGCAAGCCAGGAAGACAGACCTCACCAGAGCTGAACTCTGGCAGAAACTTGATCTTGGATTTTCCAGTCTCTAGAACTATGAGAAATAAATTTATCTTGTTTAAGCCACCCAGTCTGTGGTATTTTGTTATGGCAGCCCAAGCCAACACAATTTCCTGTATAGCATGTAGTGCCATCTGGATTGCTCTTATTTATTTATTTAACTCTGTAAGAGCCAGGACGTTGCCATCTTGTTTTAATTCCTTAAGGGCCAGGACTTTGTCATCTTGTTCATTGCCATAAGCCAGAAACTGGAACACTGACTGATACATGCATAATAGATATTCACTAGCAATTTCTGAATAAATGAGCAACGATGCACAGATAAGATACTTTTTCCAGATGTGATGTTTTCTTTAAAGAACGTTACCTGAGGGATGAAATGCTGAAGTTTTAGTAGAAATTCAGTTTATAGTCCACTGATTGAATCACAGATTCCACTCCATCTCATTTCTAAGCAAAAATAAATATACCTTCTCAGACAACTAGTTGCATACTTTCCTTTAAAAAATACTGTGGAGTGTAGAATCTATGTGTCACTGCCAATACTTTATGGCTAGGATATTATTCTTAAAGCAGGAGAACTCCATTTGGCAACATATGTCTTTTTTATTTCACTTGAATTCAGACTTGACTAAATACTTCTAGAAGACGAACGGAAATAGGTATGCCATCAGCTTATTTGCTTTAGGGACTGAGGGTATGGACCTGAAGTGGGTGAAGTTAATCTAAAGAATAAAGGACTGAGGTTCATAAGTTTGAACAAAGGGAAATGGACCATTTTAGGGAGCAAACTAATTACAAAAGGGAAGAACAATTTTGCATGAAACACAAAGTTTCTCACCCCTGTTCCCGAAAGGAGACGGGACTATATCAAAAAATCCAAAGGCACCCAAAAGAGCTATTTTACTGTGATCTGTGGAGACAGCTGGAGTAGAAGGCAACTCTTCTCTGTAGTCTGGGAGGAGTGCCAACCACAGGACAGCAAATGAGGGTTTCCAATTTGCCATTCCTGTTGGAGCTCAGTGTGGACCCAGAGCTCCAGCAGCAAACCAGAACAATGACATCTGGAATGGAGATACCACAGGGGAGGACATCTTATCTTTGTGACTTTATTCACCTCTGGCTTCTATGGTAGCAAGTCATTATGCCAATGGAGAATAGGACATGTCAGCCAAGAAATATCCCCCCTAAGACTTCTGAAATTATATGGATTTAATTAAGGTTATCTGCTAAGAAAGGAATTGATTCTATTGTTGAAATTTTAATTTTTAGTTCCAGGCTGGTGTACTGGGTCAAAGGCTTGCATCCCTAATAGATAACTTCAATGTTCATCGGGACTTTTGTCTTTAGTACTAGCAGTAAATGCTGCTTAATGAATCAGCTCTGAATTTTGCCTCATGTGATGACTGCTCTAACAATATTCATACAGTTCTTTACAATGTACACAGCCAAACCATCTCAGCAAGTCAATAATGAGAGTAAAGTTTGGGTTCTAGGGAAAGAGCTCAGTGAACTCTGAGGGAAGTCATGCACTTTCACTTTAATTCTTCATTCTTCTTAGACTGAGAAATTCAGTGCTTAAGGGCAAAGCTTCTCACACTGCTTAGCATGTACAAATAATTTCACTTTTCCCTTTCCCCCACTGTTGTAGGGTACCATTAAAGCCCCAAGAGAAAGGAAAGAAAAATTCAATATGATGCAGCCAGCACTGATGGGACCCTTTCTTCCCCCTTTCTATCCAGGCCTGGCACCTGAACAACCCTGAGAAAACTGCAACTAGGTTAGGAAGACTCACATCAAAAGGAGCCTCTATCCAGGCCGTCTTATCCTAATTTATAGAAGTGACATAATTGTAGAATATTAAATAACCTGCTCGTGATATTCATGCACTACAAAGAGTGGTCTACAAAAGATTTTTAAAATCTTACTCTCTCTCTCTATATATGTATATATATATACACTAATTAAAAAGAAGGTGAAAAATATTACATGGTTTTTTTATCCAAGGAGGAGTATAACACCTAAGTCCACAATTTTCTCCATTTTCTGTTAGGACTTTCCATTTCACAGCTGAGAAAATTAAAGGTCTAAGCGATTTAATGACAAATAGGTAGTAAAACCAAACTTTCATCTCCAGAATTGTCTTCCTCAATTTTTTTGTTTGTTTGTTTTGTTGGTCAATTTTGAAACTTCAAGAAGACTCTTGATACATAGCATTGACTCAGGCTCCTTTACTCAAATGAATTTTGTGCATTAAGTTGTTTTCCTCTGAATTTATGATTAGTTTTCTCATTTTTTGAATGGAACTTCAGAGTATCAACTGACCTTTAAGTTCTGCTAGTCTATAAATGTGTTCTTACTTCTGCAGCAAGGATTTCATCTTTAGTACAATCTATGTCTTCTGCTGACATGCTGATTCATCTAGAAAACTTTGGTATGACCCTAACTCAAGTCTCTTTTCACAGGGACTGAGAAGCCTCCTTGAAAAAGAGTTCACCTAAAGGGAAGAAGGAACCAGGCATGGCACATTTATAACGAAGTCTCTATCATTGAAAGGGAATAAGAAATTTCAGCACAACATAGTGGCTGTCACTCAAATACATGTCTCGCCCAAATGCATGTCTAGAATGAGAAAAATTTAACTCAAATAGAAAGAGCAGTTTTACACAAAAGCTCTGAAAATGTTGGTATAGAGGCAGTGCTGCTTGGTGATCTCTCTGACAAATTATAACACAAAGGGAAGAAAGGCATGCTACCTTTCCCTATTTATCCACTATGAGACTTGAGCACATACTCAGTGATGCCTGGGGGAGCAGTGGGAGAGCCGACTAGAAGACTATGGTGCCCAAGGGAATCTTTGAAAGCTAATGGAGCAATAGCAGAGTCCCAAAAGGGCGTAACTATTTATAAGAACACGTTAGGCACCCTTTTAGGTTTTGTGGAAATACTTGGTGGTGAACAAATTAGGGAGCTTGAATGTAAAAGTAGGTATAAGGTCCAATGAAATGCATTTATAATAATATTATTTAGTTTTAATATTATGAATAATAAATTATAAAATTATAAATAATAAATAAACAATAACCTCATCTGTAGCCTTATATCAGAAACTCAGATTGGATTTTACCCTCCTTCAGCTTCTGTCAATTGAATGTGACTATATAGGGTAGGATAGGGATGAGACAGGAACTCTAAGTTGGCAACATATTCCCATACTCCAATGTAGTAAGGTTATTTAATTGTAATGTAATTGTAATTGATGTCAGTATAACATATGCAGCAGCCTACATCCAGTAATTGTCAATGCAATTTCAGGATTCTGTCATATATTCCAGTTCCTGTGCCCATTTCTACTAGGGCTTTAGCCAATTGCAGAGAGAGGACAAAATGTAAATATAACAGTAAAGCAGGTAGGAGCCTCACTCAAAACATTTCATCTTCAGCTAATCTGTGACAAAGTAAATCAGTCTCTCTCTCGCTCTCTCTCATATATATATATATATATATTTTTTTCTCTACCTAAGGAAGAACAAGGTAGAGTATTTCTGGGGTATGTATATATGTTATTTGTGAAAAAACTAACTACACATAGGCATATTTTCAACATTTTGTATTTTACCGTATAGGCACATGTTTACATATATTTTACTTTATATGTACATACATATATATGTAGATTGTTTTTGCTTCATATGCCTTATTTTCTTTTTTTTTTTTTTTTT
>NW_012114600.1:2997854-3011211 GCF_000951035.1 Colobus angolensis palliatus | reverse complement strand
AGAATATTTACTCATAGTTCAGGTTCTGCCATGTGCTTGTGTATCATAACCATAAAACATTTCATAGATATTAATATTTTACTCTGATTTTCTGGCACATAAAATTGGTCAATATCAGAGAGTGTGTTATAATAATAGCAACTCCATTACTTACTAATTGCTGATCTTGAGTCTAATACTTTGCTTTTCTTAGACTTAGTTTCCCGTCTGTAAAAGGGAAAAAAAATAATTTTTTATCAACATTTTAGAAGAATTGTGAGGATTAAAAGAGAAAATATTCATGCAAGTTCTATGTAAATGTAAAGTATCTTTGATGAACATTACATTTAACAAACACTTGATCAGTGTGTCCCCACACACAAATAAACATAAAGATCCAGAAACTTCTTGCAAAGTAGCAGTAAAAAGAGAAGGGATAGAGGGAGGGAGGGAAGGGGAAAGGGAAGGGAAAGAATAAATCAGCCAATCTATTTAAGACACATTTTCTCTAAAAAAAAAAATCAAATAAAACCCTGAATTTAGTCCTTTTGATTCCTGTGAATAGACACCTTGCTTTCCACTGATGAACTCCTATTAGAGGTACTAAACTAAACAAAACATAAGAAAACACTACTAATTCACTAGCCATAGGCTTAGAATTTGTAAAAGCAGAGAAATACTGTTTTATAGTCGTGTTATACTCTCCGTGAATATCTATCAAGATAAGAAAATTCACATATGTAAATAAGATTATAGGTAGAAAAAAAGTTTAAAGCTCTTGAAAATAAACTTTTCAAGATGCCCTCAGGCTCTTTAACAATATAATTTGCATAAAAATAATTGACACCTAATTATAAATCATTTTGATCTGTTCATCAAAGCAGGTTCCAAAGGACTGCTGGTAAGCAGGGCTTTGTTTGCCTAGTTTCAATTACTGTATTAATTAAAATTTAATTGAACAACCAAGCTTAATTAATTAATTAACTAAATAACATAAAAGAAAATGAACAGTAGAAACAGTGCAGTTTTACAATTATGACTGCTAGTTTCAGATTAGCTTCTCCAGGACATATGAATTACTGCAGTCTTCATGCAGTTGCATTTACTTTCATTTTTTGACCCTTTAATTCTCAAATGTTTCACATTTGTAACCTTTGAACTGCGTATCTCCTAACTCTGTCAAATGCAGTCTTGACATGTTTGTCTTTAGTTTTCACATCCAAAGCTCCAAGGTGGGTTTGTTCAGCCAGCTTATTCATAAATATTTGAACTTCACCAAAAATATTTGAACTTCACCAAAGTGTGTAGTTTTGGTTGAATGATTTACAACAGAGAAGGAGAAGGTGGTGCGACATTATGACTCATAGTCACAGCTCTGGTTTTAAGACTTAGGAAAATCCCAGCTACTCAGGAAACTGAGGCAGAAGAATCGCTTGAACTAGGGAGTCGGAGATTGCAGTGAGCCAAGATCATGCCGCTGCGCTCCAGCCTGGTGACAGAGCGAGACTCAGTCTCAGAAAACAAAAACAAAAACAAACGAACAAAAAGACTTAGGAAAAACTAATATGAGAAGCTTGATTAATTTTCACAGCATTTTGTTAGTCTGCTTAATTTTCGAATTCTCTTTCGTACTTAGAAAATGTGCTTGGCCTAGTAGTTCCTTTCTTTAGGATTGTTAGCAATTCCTGGAAAGGGTCTAGGGAGTAAGTAAGGCTACTGAGTTGGAAATTTTTCAGTTCTCCCTCAGCCTTTAAATAAAGCCTCTGATCTAGAAAATTGGTGAGAGCAGTGCTGTGTCTTGACTTTGACCCAATTACAGAGAGTTGCTGATTCATCTGAGCAGAACTCTCGCTGTACTTTGCTTGGTCATAGTCGGAAGACAGGTGAGGTAGAAGAAATGGAGTCTCATCCTGGGAGTGGACATGCAACACAAAGGGAAAGTATTAAAAGAGAAGCTGAGACTCAGGGTCACTGTACCTGTCAGTTTCCGTGCCCACCCCATTCCCATCCAGCACAGCCAAAAACTATCCTCCCAACGTGTCAACTCTTTCTCACTCTCTTTCCCTCTTACACCTTAAGCAAATGATCACCTCTTGTTACCATGAAGCTCCCATTTTTTGACCCACTGCAAATGTGTTTGGGCAGTAGAACAAATAAAATACTCTCTCTGACTGTGTTTGGAAAGTTTTTAGAGTAATAGTATGTGAAGCAGTTGCCAGGCATGCACACTATAATGGGAAGACAGGAACCATGGCTTTCTTTTTAAATTTTTGCTTCCTGCCTGTAGCATCCATTATCATACCTGGCATACCACAGGGTTCTAATAAATCTTTGGATAAGTCGTAAGGGATAAATAATCTTTTTTTTTTTCCAAATCAACAGGTCTTTTATTGCATCATTTAAATATCACAAGTAGGTCTTCGGAGTCATCTGGCATCTTCTTTCTGTAGCTGGATAACTCTTAGATCTTATTCATCAGCCTGCTGAACAGTTCCTTTTTCAGAGACATAGATACCATCCAAAAACTTCCTGATATCCTTGTTTTTAACTGTTGTGGCTTGCTGAATCAAAGCTGCTGAATTTGAAACAAGTTCAATGTCATTTCCTTCAAGGATTAATTCATCTTTCTGGGCTTGAGATACTGAACAAGCAACACCTGGTCTCATCCGAACCCTGCGGATATATTTTTCACCCAAGAAATTTCGGATTTCAACAAGAGACCCATTCTCCTGGATAACGACGTTGATGGGGAAGTGAGCATACACAGACCTCATCTTATAACGGAAGCCCAGTGTAACACCCTTGATCATGTTCTGTACATGACTACAAATAGTCCGAACGGTAGCCAGTTCCTTTCTGTTACCCCACCATTTGTCAACCCGAAGCCTCTTTTTTTTCTTTCCAAGAAGACTGAGTTCTACATTGATGTGATTGAAGTCCCTCCGCAGGGTTCCTCTGGGGCCCTTCACGATAACTGTGCGTCCCTTCAGAGTAATGTCGACATTTTCTGGAATGTCGACAGTCTGATTGCTGAGAATGGTCTTCATTCTTGCAGTAGACGCAGCAAAGAAAACGGGATAAATAATCTTAAAGTCACTGCAGGAAGAAGTCTTGTCCTTAGGGTCTGATTTGCCAGCCATCATTGTTCTGTTTCTCTCTTTTTGCTTTTTTCACAAGTCCTGTTGTTTTGATAAGTGGGTGCTATAAAAACAATTTAAATTACCACAAGGTTAATTCTTACATTGTATTGTAGTCAAAATGATGCAGATTCATAGGGAATTAAGACTGACTTGCATGAAAGTTTAAATGTATTCTGTATCAGTCTAAAATTGAGGAGGCACTTGGCTGAACTCCGGAGGCATAGAATGTGGTATTTCATTAACACTTCTGGTAGCTTTCAAAATGTTATCCAGTGCTCAGGCAACAATCCAGGATTCCTGCTATGGCTAATTTAAAATCCGCCAAAGTCAATGGTCATTCTTTTAAAGTTAGAAAAAAAAGCAGTAAGTCAGTTCAACATTGCGGTTTTCAAGACTTCAGCATCCAGTAATGATGGACTGTAATCTGGAGCAACCCTGTCACTGAGGACAACTAGCAAATACGGACAAGAGATAAAAAATCATCCACTTGAGGACATCAGAGAGATAACAGAACAATGAGGAATATCGGGCCAATATTGGAAAAAGAAAGGTGTTAACCCAGCAATCAGGGCTGTTAACCTAATGATGTTAACCCAGCAATCAGGGCTGGTTTTGCCTTGGGAACATTTGCTGATCTAGATGAGTCCGCTAAGACTAACCAGAGTTTTCACAACCTTAAAAAGGGTACAGGGCTGAACACTGAGTTTGGTAAACCACCTTCATGTTGGATTGGGACTCAAAAGGCTATGCTTCAGGAGGAAAGGTAACCCAGAAGTAAACTAGCCTTCTCCCTAGCTGTAGCCTGGCCCAGATTACCCAGAACAATCTCACTCTGAAATTGGATTAAAATAATCCTTGTTGGCCTGGTGCAGTGGCTCATGCCTGTAATCCCAGCACTTTGGGCCATTCCTTCCATCACCTTAGCTCAGGAGTTTGAGATCAGCTTGGGCAACGTGGCAAACTCCAGTCTCTACCAAAAAATTAAAAAAAAAAAAATTGCCAGGCATGGTGGTGCACACCTGTGGTCTCATCTACTCGGGAGGTTGTGGTGGGAGGATCACTTGAGCCTGGGAGGCTGAGGTTGTAGTGAGCCAAAATGATGCCACTGTACTCTAGTCTGAGTGACATAGTGAGAACCCCTTTTAAAAAAGAAAAATCCTTGTTTATTAATGACTCCCCAAGTACCTACAGAAGCAAACAAAAATTATCCTAGAGGAATATAATATTATTCTATGCCTCAAATTATTTCTATGAATGTTTTTTTCAAACCAAAGTCCTGCACACCGTCAATGATATAACCAAGTCCATGAAGAGATAAGACAACATGAACAAGAACCAGCAGAAAAATATAGAGGACAGGAAACATCCAGAAGCTGCAGATGTCATGTGGGAATTATTAGATTGCAAAGTCACTAAAAAGAATTTAAAATTTTTTTATTTCAACAAATGGCTGTTGAGTACTAGTCTAGACAAATTCAAGGATATAAATACAAATAGGTTATAATCTCTACTTTCAGGAAAATTAGAGTAAAGTCATAGAAAATATGTATGCAATTTTCCTCTTTCATTTATTATGTTTTTATGGAAGGACTGGTAGAATAAAATAACAAAAAAAGAAAAAGGTAAGAGAAATTCCTATTTTCATTAGCTTCCAAGCAAGCATGAGAAAGAGGCATTTAGAGGCAAATATCACTATAAGGGTAAATATTAGAAATAGGGAAAATTAACCAAGGTGATGGAAGGAATGGCTCATCTGACAAAGTAATAAGTGGGCTAGGAACAAAGCATAGGATTTTACTGGTGTTAACTTCTAAATAACAGCTTGAATACATGATTCCTTGACCTTAAACCTGTAGTGACTCTGTATCCACTATATGATAAAGTCTGTGTAACAGGCTTATTAAATTTACTGAATCAGAAGGTACAATCATTTTACAGCTAGATGTAGAATTAAATCAAATTAAATTAATTAATTAAATCTAAATTAATGCTTTAGTTTACCATCCAATTTAAAGCTAGGGGTTCCTGCAGCAAGGAAGCAATATGGGAGCATGGTCTGGTTTTCTTTTCTGTGATTCCCCCTCTCAATCTCTTGCCCCTAGCTTTTAGGATCTGAGCTAGAAAAGAGAAAAAAAAGACTAAGAAAAAAAAGAGGTAGTCATTTAATTAGATGGGTCTGCATCAACTTCTCTCTTAGCCACCAGTGATCTTACAGCAGCTGATTCAAGTCCTGGCTTCCTTGTGAAGCACACTTGTGGGCTCTTTAGGGCCATTTCCACACTGTACAATTCTTAAAGTGGGTGAAGTATTCTCTGCTGAGTCTGTTTTGGACCCTTCCACAGCTCCCATCCCCATGCAACTGCTTCTGCCCCGGGAACACAACCCATTGTGTCTTGTCCCTGAGGCATTCTTACCCTGAAGGCAGTTCTTTCTTGGTGGCTATCTAGGAGGCACACTTGGCCACAATAATGCTGAGAGAGGAAACTGCCCTGTTGCTACCCTTACTCCCAGCCTTGCCGCTCCTACTCCTAGTGTAGCTCTTGCCTCAGCTTCCCACCTTCAGGATCCTCTGGTCAAGAAATACATACAACCTCTAGGTGCATGTGTGTTTCCCAGGGATTCCCTCACTGCCTTCCATTCTTGCAACTCTACTGGGAAGAACGTAAGAGCTTCTACAGCTGAACAAACATCAACTCAGGGGTGAAATGCTGGCCTTGCTTCTTTGCAGGCATCCTCAGTCTCTCTGAATGTCTTGTTCTCTCTCTCTCTCTTTCTCTCTCTCTCCCTCTCTCTCTCTCCCCCTCCTCATTCCAAGTCCTCCCCTCTCCTCTTGACTTAGAAAGAAGAAGGAAAGGCATGTGAAATGCAAAGTACTTTTCCCCCAAGCATAAGATTCACCACCTCTATTAATCTCCTCTTTAACAAACTGAATTTTTATATAAGCCAGAAGGAGGGGTGGAGAGAAGAGGAAAAAGATGTTTTGGATTGTTCTTGATAAGACTTAATGAGGTGTGTGTTGTACCTCTTAAAAGAAACTGCCCTCAGCTTTGGGATTTTAGACAAATTTATAAAGAACAAGAAGAATTGTGTTCAATATCCAGGCACAGTCAATTTCCTAATTATGCCAAAAGACACTCATGGTATGACTCCTGATTGATTACCTCTCACGCCTTTCCCCATACTCGGAACATGTTTTAAGTGTTCTCAGCTACTTGCAATGTCTCAAACATGTCTTGTTATTTTTTGCCTCTCCTAAATGCCTTAAAATCTCTGTTGTTCCCCACTTCTTCCAAATACCCATCCATTTCTCCAAAGAAAAGCAAACATCTCTTCTGTGGAAACATTTTTCCTTCATTACCCCATTGCTTCTTCATATGTGTTTATCACAAAAGATACTAAATTAAGGGGTAATTATTGAATTCAATCAAAATGTATTGAATATCTTCCAAAAGATGAAAATCATTATCATTAGTCTAGGAGCTCCATGAGGCCAGAGGGTATGTCTTATTTACATTATGTTCCCAGAACAAAGTAAACATCTGTAGGAGACACGACAATGCCACCCCCAAAATATGAAGGATTGTTGAGTTGAAGGCAGTTAAAAAGAAACAGATACAGGGAAGTTCTCTGCCCTCCCTCTATTTGTTTAAAAGCAGGACATACATTTACAAAGACAAAAGACTTTCTGCCCCCTCCTTCTACCACAGAGAACATAGGTCAATCACTGAAGACAACTTTAGACCCTTATCATCTAGAGATGATACCAGAGGAATCTACATGAACAAGCTGTACTAATGAGCCTTTATCTGCCATTTATTTTTCTACTCACAGTTTCCTAACCCTAGACTTCAAAGCCCTTTTCCTTTGTCTCATCACTTCTGTAAAGTTTGCTGTTCCTTGTTGAAGATGCTATATAAGCTAGAATTCGAAGTCTCCTTTTGGAGGACTACTTATTCCCTGGTCATCTCCATGTATATGTGAAATTAAACTACTGTTTTCCTCTTGCTGATCTGTCTTTTATTATAGGGGTCCATTCCAATTAAGGCCCTATTGTTGAAGAAAGAAAATGTTATTCTCCCCTATACACCTGTAGGTATTGAAGAGTAAATGAGTAAGTTAGTGAAATAAGTATTATAAAAGGAAAAACATGGATATAAATCCAGCATGATGAGAACAAAGAAGAAAAAAGGACTCAAACTAAAAGTATCAAGAAAAGCATTTTGGAGAAGGCGATATTTTCTCTAGACTTTGAAGGAAGGTGCTATGAGGTGAATTGTGTCCCCCTAAATCCGTGTATTGAAGTTCTAATCCCCAGTACCTCAGAATGTGACCTTATTTAGAAATAGGGCCATTGCAGATGCAATTAGTTAAGATGAAGTCATACCGAGTAGAATGGGAACCTAATCCAGAAGACTAGTGTCTGTTAAAAAAGGGGAAATTTGGGAGAATGCCACACAAAGATGAGGCAAAGGCCAAGGAATGTCAAAGACTGCCAGCAAAACACCAAAGCTAGGAGGGAGAAGCATGAAGCAAATTCTTCCTTGCAGGCCTCAGGAATAACCAACCCCACTGACACCCGATTTCAGACATATAGCCTACAGAATGGTGACACAATAAATCTCTCTTGTTGAAGCCACCAGTCTGTGGTACTTTGGTATGGCCGCTCTATTAAGCTAATATGGAAGGGTAAGAGTTCATCAGGAAAACACTGGGAAGCACGATACAGCTTGAACAAAGGGAAGAATCGTGAGTGAGCCCTGGGAGCAGTCCATGCTCCTCAGGAGTGGAAAAGATGCTGCATGGGCTAGGGATAAATATATGGCAGAAGTTGAGATGATATGAAAAGCTTTGAGCCTGGTTATAAAGAGCTCTCAGCTGTCTTGCTGAAAAGCTAGGATTTGTGTTTTAAGTAATAGGGATATTTCCCACTGTTAAGCTATGGAGAATATTATCAATCATGATTCAATCATTTATTTAATCAACAAATACTATGTAACTGCTACATTGTTCTAGGCATTGAGGATAAACTAGGGGGTGAGAGACAATAAACACATAAAATAAATGAATTTCATATTGCAATGATTGTTGTGGAAGAAAAAAGTGAGGGTAATAGCTGGGGAAGATAGAGAAATAAATGTATGTCAAATAATGATATCAACCGAAGAAAAATAAACCAGGCAGATTGAGGAGATAGAGAATTCAACAGAGGGGAAGGGAGCAGAGCAGTATGTATTATTTGAGGAGGGTGATCAGGAAAGGTGTATCTTTTAAGTGTCATTTGAGATCAGCTGGAAGCCAGGAGCAAGCCTTGGAGTATTTCCAGGATTAGCAGTTCTGGCCCCAGGGGTAGGGGTGGTGGAAGTGGTGTTTGCCTTATGGTGTTTCACTGAACAAGAAGGAAGTCATTGTAGCTGTCTTGCAGTGAGCAGAAGGGAGAGTTTGAGGAGAAGCAAGAGTTTGCTGGGAGGTGGGAGGTAACAGTGTATAACAATGAGAAATAATTAGAATTGCTAACTCTAGGTTCTTTTCTCTTGGGATTGCACTCAAAAAGGTGAGGCTACCTCAAGATGACCATTAAGTCAAGACCCAGGTGTACACTGGGTCAGTCAAGACCCAGGTGTACACTTCACATCATGGAAAGGCCAAGGAGTTGGACAGCTATCTTGAATGCTAGCCCACAGCTTTTAGCACACCTGAATAAATGAAAGATCTGATGACACAGCCAGCTCTTCCAGTGAACAAAAGCAATTTCAACATTGTTGGGTGTGGGGATAGTGCTTCTAAATGTAAGTGCTGGATTTTTCACCTTGGAAAAATGATGAATTATTGAAAAGCACTCAGCTTCATTCTTCTTTCCCCATAACACATATTGTCTCATAGCATTTAATGCACAGGAGCTGGGAAACTTCACCAAATATTATGTATAGAAAATGTTCTATCATTTTAAGAGTCAAGTCAGTAAGAGAGGTGATTGAAATATTTACATAATTAGAAAACTTGGTCAGAATTTAAATAAATCATTGTAGACACTGTCTCCATGAAAAGCCCTAAAGCTCCCACCTAGCTCCAAATTAATGCAAAGGGAAGAATAGCACCAAATTACACACCAAACTCAAGTTATAGTAATTATTCAGACCTCAGTCAATAACCGGGCCAATTTTAAATTAGAGAGAAACCATACTTTGCAAGTATCCATGCCTATCATTTTATTAGCATTTACAAGCAAAAATGAGTTCTAACAGCTCTCTCCAGTGAGATATGAAGTATTTTATTTTTCTTTATTTGGAGGCAGAGACATTTGCAAGAGTCATATTAAATATTTTTTTAATGATTGCACCAAAAATCAAGGCTAAAACATAAAATCAAACTTGGTCCTGTGCTCTGGTTAAGAGGACAGTAGTCATTTCCAACTTCCCAGAGGTTTGAATTCTAGCCATTGTGGGAAGACTGACAAACCTTATCTAAATTGCCATTTTTCAAAAGCTTGCTGAAAATGTGGTAGGGAAAATCATTCCCCTCCCCATTCTCACTCTTATATAAATAGAACATAGCCTCATTAGGATTTCATTTTAGATTCATTGGAAAGGACTGGGTTTTCACTTCTGAAGTTTCTATCTAACCAGGTAGAAAGAATGCCCATGGGGAATTAGAAAACATTTTTGAAAAAAAAAAAAAGAAACTAAATACTGCCTCAGTCTAGGTAATATTCAATTATGCTTCTCTTTTTCTTTTTTGAATGTATTCCCTTGAATATAGTAAAAGCAAATGATTTTAAACTCACGACTACCACTATCTGCTATTTAGAAAGCAGGATTCATCAGGTTGAATTAGAAAAACGGCACAACTGGAAAGGAACTTAGAACTGATACAGTTTAACCTCATCCCTTTAAGAACCAATGCCCAAAGGGTTAAATAACTTGACCTAAGTGACATAGTAAAACAGCATTACCGTGAAATTAAATATGAGTTTGAGATTCTGCTTCTGTTCAAAATGAAATATTTAAATTCTTGGGGAATGAATTAAACTTCAAAACTATCAGTTCTGGCTTACTGCAGTTTAATGGTTTTCATGAAGTAGGATAATCATTCATTCAAAAGATCATGTATGAAATGTGTTTAGCATGTAAGTGCTTAATAAACATTAGTTATTATTGTTATGAAATAATTTTCAGCTGTTCTCAAACATTAGACATCTTTAATATGCTTGGACTTTTATGATAGAAACACCTTCCAAAACTCAGTGCCTCAACAAGAACAATTGCTTAGCTGTGAAGCCATAGAGAAATTTAAGGACACAGGGAATGTAAGGCAGCCCCATCATCTTTTACTGACATTAAAACAAGAGCATCTGCAGTCACAGACATCTTTGCTGGCCTATTTTAGGATACCTGAGATTCCGACTAAGGGTATGTTGCCCAGAGCTTCCCTGGGGAATGAGGCAATCTCAAAGTGGCTGAACACATGCATACTCAGTAGGAACACTGGATTGAACTCATCACATGTTTTTCTAGAGGCTTTGGTCTGTATCTGAGCTGCAGTTAAGTACAACCTGATTTATGCAAACACTGACAATACCACACCCTACTCTTCAAATTCACCCAATAATGTCAGGTGTGGCATACCTGTCTGAGGAAGGAGAGAAATGAAAGAAAAGTGAGACTATTTCTGGATCTGGAATTTTTTCCACTCATTAGATTCTGCATGGTTGCCCCTTCATCTTTGTTACATCTTCACATCATGAAGATTGCTAAGTAATCATTTACTTAAAGTCTATTCCTGTGAATTCACTAAGAACAAGGACTATGCCAGTCTGGTTTATTTCTATTTCTCAGTATGTAGCATGGTGCCTGATACGTAGCAGACACCCAGGAAATCCTGTTGAACAAATGAATACACACTTGCATTCTTTCTGATCAGAAATGGAGCGGCCTCAGATCTTTGCACACAGGGGATGCAGTCAGATTGGAAGAGGAAAGTGAATTAATATTTATTGGGTGTCTCCTTTATTTAGTGCATTTTCACATGTTATTTCAGGAAAGCACTCCTCAAGAAGGATGGGCAAGAAAACAGGCCAGCTGCTTGTCTGTCTCACAGCCATGTGCATTTCACTGCAAGGCATTACATTTGTTTCTTGCTTGCTTTTCCTACTGTTCATCTGGGAGTGCTCAAATTTGGAGTCACTTTAGTTAAGCACTAATTAACCAATTAGCAATTGTCAACTTTTTTCCCTTTCTTTTTAAATAAAAGGATTCATGGATTCATTTGTGAGTTACATTTCTGTCTAGGAATTGGCTTATGCATGTAGAAATGCTATCTTTGTAAATAAAATATAGTTGTAGAATTCTATTTCCTCCTGCTCCTAAAATCATAGACTCTGACTGTGTCCCAAAGTCCTTGTCCATCTTATAGGTGATAGTATTTGCTCCCTTCAAAAGTTTCCCTGACCTCAAGAGAAAAAATATAGGTGTGGATAAACTGTTTAAGTAAATAGATACAGATGTAATAGGTAGAGACACAATTTCTAGTTTCTGTTCTGTTTCTACTTTATGATATATTTAGATTGCTGACAAAATGTAGCTCAAAGACAATTTAACTAAAATAAAAGTGGCAGCAGCTCTTTCTTGGTAGCACAGAGTAGATCATATGTTTAAGGAATTATCCCATTTCCTGGCTTTCTCTAGATAGACCACAGTTCTGGTGACTTTACGGCTTATTAGCTCTATGACAATGAACAACTTAATTAACCTCTTATATCTGTTGCCACATTTGTAAAATAAGGATAATAACTGTGACACTGAAGTTAGATAACAAATATAAATTGTTCTTCACAGTGCCTGGTGCATAGCTATTTACCAAATAAAAAGTATCCCCTGCTAGTATTCACTCAAGAAACATTTACTGAGCATTCATATATAGTAGGCATGAAGGTCAGTGCTGGAGATTTGAAAGCCATGTTGTCATAGAATTATTTTGAGGAGGAAGAACTCTAATTATTTAGATGATTTCCCGTATATGTGTTTCCCATAGAAAAGCTTCCCCTACTTTGACCAGAGTTCATAGACAATTGAAGTTATCATCATGTATCCAGTTAATTTAGGAGTTTAGAAAGTCCAACTGGATTAATTGGGGTAATGTGAAGTTAGACCAGAATAATTATCTAAATGAACTGGGAAATTGTTGACTGTTCACAGTAAATTATTTGACTGATATTTGAACATCCTTCTGATTATGAGAGCTCTCTCCTGTGTGAGGATACAGAATCTCTCACTAGAGAAATGGAAGAAATCAGATACTATTGCTCAGCCCCCAGTTGCAGGTACATGACTTGAGCTAACACAATTAGACTCTCTCACCTTAGACTATGAATTGTGACAGAACTGGGCAAAAAGATAGAGACTATTTTAACCCTATGTTAGCATTTCCCCAAAACGTATGTGCTGGAACCTAATTTCCAATGTGATAATATTAAGAGATAGGGCCTTTAGAAGGTAATTAGGTCATGAGAACTCCACCCTTGTGAATGGGATTAGTGCCCTTATAGAAAAGGCTCAAGAAAGCCTCTTTGTTCCTCTCCCATGTGAGGATACAGAAACAAATCATCATCTATGAAACAGAGAACTTTCACCAGACATCAAATCTATTGGCACCTTAATCTTGGACTTCTCAGCCTTGAGAACTGTGAGAAGTAAGTTTTTGTTGTTTATCAATTTCCCAGTCTATGGTATTTTTGTTACAGCAGCCTGAACAGAGTAAGACACTACATTTCCAGAAGCAAGGTTGTGAGTCTAATGATGGCTATGGATTGGCCATTAGTGGAGGTGGCTGTATAGATGTTCTCACTAGACCTACCAGTGGCAGGATTAGGCTGTGTTTTTTGATACCAAGTTTTCTTGATTCTGGCTTGTTTTCCAAGCCTGATTCTCCATCCTCTCTGTGAGTTCCCAAAATTCTTCCAGTAACTTTTTGACTTAGGTTTAACCTAAAGTTACTTTCTGTTACTTGCAACCAAAAATTGTAGTAAATATTATTGTCTTCCATTTGACTCGGTAACATAAAACGGAGATAGTTAATGGTGTCTCTGCTGTAATCTGAAACTGAGGAGAGGTGTCTTTTCTCCCCCAGGAAAAATATAGGCCTGGAGAAGAAACACTTGGCTGGCTGCAGAAAACATTTGAATGGTTGTAGAAGACACTTGTGGTGAAAGAAGAAAGAAAGAAAGAAAGAAAGAAAGAAAGAAA
>NW_012114600.1:2996172-2997669 GCF_000951035.1 Colobus angolensis palliatus | reverse complement strand
GAAGGAAGGGAGGAAAGAAGGAAGGAAGGTAGGGAAAGAAAGGAAGGAAGGAAGGAAAAGAAAAGCTTGATTCAGGGTAGTAAGTGTGTACTAGGACCACCCTGATATTTTTAGGCCTGGAGTTCAAAGCAGTGATTTTGTTTTTATGTCAGCTCTGACAACTTTGGGGCATAAACATGACTCTGCTTAAAAAACATACATATATACTCACACACCAGGAAAGGACTCCAGGAAATATTTCATTTAGTTCTTAATATATTTAAATTATAAAGCATAAATGAGTAGTTAAATGAAAATATAATTATATAAATTACTAGCCAGTGACAACCATTAGCAGGAATGCAGACATCACATTTCATTTTTAGTCTCAATCTACTCTGTCTATTCTATTATATGAAATGGAGGAATGCCAGAATATGGATTTTATTATTTCAAGGCCAACATTAGCCTCTTTTAAAGGTAGTAAGATGAGGGAAGTGAGGGGTCCTTAGTCAGCTGATATAGTTTGTACATTTGTTGCTGCCCACATTTCAAGTTCAGAATGTATAAATAGGCTCCAAATTGGATCCAGCTAGGCATCAGTTCTTCAGCTCATCTCCAAAGATAGGCATGAGCCACTATGCAGTGTTATGCAGGTTATCTTTCCTAAATGCAGACCTAGGGGAAATGAATACATTCATTGGAAATGTTTTGTAGGAGGATTAAATGAGATGCATATGAGAGGCACGTTAGAAAGATTTTTAGAAACATGGCTACCTGAATGCAGCCTCTTTCCTCTCCTCGACAACTCCAAGGTGCTTGCTATATGCAATCAAGCAGCAACTGTGAGATAAAATAACCAATAATGTTAAAAGGGGGAAATAAAATCAAGTATACAGATTATTCTGCTACATGTACATGAAAAATTTAAAGACAGAAACTGTCGTATTTTCCTGAAAACAGAGATTTTTATATTGCTCATAAGTAAACTGCACAAAATAATTAATAATGAAATTCTTATTTTTATTTATTTATTTATTTATTTTGAGACGGAGTCTCGCTCTGTCTTCCAGGCTGGAGTGCAGTGGTGTGATCTCGGCTCACTGCAAGCTCTGCCTCCCATGTTCACGCCATTCTCCTGCCTCAGCCTCCTGAGTAGTTGGGACTACAGGGGCCCACAACCACGCGTGGGTAATTTTTTTTTGCATTTTCAGTAGAGACAGTGTTTCACCGTGTTAGCCAGGAGTCTCAATCTCCTGACCTCATGATCCACCTGCCTCAGCCTCCCAAAGTGCCCGAAGTGCTGGGATTACAGGCGTGAGCCACTGTGCCTGGCCTGAAATTCTTATTTAAAAAGAAGACTAGATTCTGTATATTAGCCCTTTGTCAGATGAGTAGATTGCAAAAATTTTTTCCCATTCTGTAGGTTGCCTGTTCACTGTGATGGTAGTTTCTTTTGCTGTGCAGAAGCTCTTTAGTTTAATCATATCCCATTTGTCAATTTTGGCTTTTGCTGCC
>NW_012114600.1:2989473-2991981 GCF_000951035.1 Colobus angolensis palliatus | reverse complement strand
TAAAAAAATAAAAAATAAAAAGAAGACTAATAGATTAAAAATCCCTAGGCAAATGCAAACAAAAAGAAAGTGAGAGCATCATTATTAAAATCGATCAAAATGGAAGTTAGGGTTAGAGGCACTAAACAGGCTAGAGAAAAGCATTGTACAATGGGAGGAGTTTCCATAGGAAAGAAGGAAGAGAGAAGAGAATAGAGACAATATTTTAATAGATAAGAAGTAAAAATTTTCCAAAATTGATGAAAGACATCAAGCTACTGATTCAAGAACTGCTACGAACCCCAACCAGAATAAATAGTAAAAACAGGTACTTCATAGTGAAACTGCTTAAAAACAAAAATGAGAAGAAAGCATTAAGACAGCTAGAAGAAATAGGACTATTTTAATATAGCAGAGCAATGACAAAAGTCAGAGGATATTGGAATGATACTTCTCACAAAAGAGAATAACACAAAAATGGGAGGGAAGGGCGAATGAAAGTTCTACAGTTCTAAATTGCTAGGGAAATAGGAAAAGCAATCATTTTTATTATAGCATAACAAGTCATTACACTGGATATAAATGGAAAAAGCAAGTATATGCTGCTTACCAGAATCATGCATTAAAATAAGATTAAAAACCAAAGGTAGATAAAAGACCTATAATACAAACACTTTAAGAAAAATTAAGGCATCACCACGAGGCAATGTAAGACTGTAAGGAAAACAGTATTATTTGAGATAAGGAGACATTCTGTAAGAACAAAATATTAATCTACTAAGAATACATTACAACTTTAAATCTATGTGAATCCAATGATATAATGAGAACAGACAACTGCCTTTTCTGATTGAGAACTTGGCTGGAAACCCCCACTAACTAGAAACTGCTGTTGGAACCAGGATCAAGGAGAGGTATAGCAGTCTTATCACTTGTAGTCCCAGATCCTCTCTGCCCTTTTAATGTGAGTGACCTTTGATGTCTTGGAAGTAGCTGAAGATTATTGTTGTTTCTATTTTATTTTATTTTGTTTTTATACTATTTCTCACTAGACAGATGTCCTGGATGCTGACTCACACTAGGTAGTAAGGTTTTAAATTGTATCCAGATCATCTGATTTCTGGCAAAGGATATGGCCCATGGTTATAGAGCTTACATGAAAATATTTTCCTTGCCTTCAAGTAACATTTACTTTGGGAAAGACCAACCTTTAAAAGTGACTAAAATACAAGGCATGGTATGATAAATGTGGTAAAAATGGTAGAAACAAAAAAAGGTAAAAAAGGCATAAGATGTTATATAGTCTAAAGAAAGTTAGAAATAAAGGCAAAACTCAAGTATCAAAAAACAAATTCAAAGTTGCTAACTCAAATGCAGCATGAGAGTAAGTCAGAATTTTACTTTCCATCTAATGCCAGAATCGCCACAAAGATAAAATGCAACAATAATAATATCAGATCTCCATGGGTCCTACTAGTCAGGCATCCCATCTTCTCAATATTTGCATTTAAGTATAGTTTAGATCTACTTTTAAAATTATGATTTAACATAAAAAGATGTAGAGGATCAAAATGTAAAAACACGAAGGTTCCTACGAGACCCTTTCCTCACACAGCTTTCCATGGGAACTGGCTTGCTTGACCAAGGAGTCTGATTTCTACATTCTCTGTTGAGCCTTCAGTAAGTATGCATCTCTTTGGAGGGAATACAAACAGAGAGCTTTCACTGTCTTCAAAGGGCTGCCATGCTGAGTCAACTCAATAGGACAAAAAGAACAAAGTGAGACAAGCTGCAGCCTTCCAAATAGCATCCTGCAAGCCCCTCCATCTGAAAGTTGCAGGGCAGAATTCTAAAAAGAAAAAAAAAACAGGGGAATTCAGAGAATTATCTGTTTAATTTTCATCATGCCTGTTGTAAATTGGGCTAAAGTGGTCATAGGCCAGGCCCAACAGACTCCAGCATCCCCTTTTGTTCATGCACAGACTCCAGCATCCCCTTTTGTTCATGCACTTGAACATAAGCTGAACCACAGCTCTGGATTTAAGACCTAGCCTGACATTCCTTGCATAAATGACAGGCCAATCGAAACTCATTTATAGTGAACAGCATGTCTGAAATAGGACCAAGAGGCAAAACTAAGTTCTTTTAGTGTTACTCTTTAATTCTGCATATTGCCCTTGTCCAGTTACCCAGGGAAAATAGAGATTTGGAGTAGGAATCAGAAAAGATTCTTGATGTTGTTTACTGTGTATCTGTGTGTCTATAGAGAGAAGAGATTAATTAATTAGCTTAGTTACTCAAGCAAGGTATGTTTTTAAATTATGGATTCTGGTCTCTCTCTCTCTCTCTCTCTCTCTCTCTCTGTGTGTGTGTGTGTGTATGTGTATGCACACACACACACACACCCATACACACATGGAGAGGCATACACACATGGAGAGGAAGATGTGTCACAATGAGCACAACAAAATTTCTGACCTCTGGGAACTTAATTTCTAGTTGAAAACAGACAGTAAGTAAGTAGATAAA